>NC_133620.1:224970529-225245529 GCF_048593235.1 Sminthopsis crassicaudata
CAATGTAGAGCATTATTTTCTCTTTGTCACAGAGAAGGAAGATAAATCTAATGTCACTGCCATATATCATATCTAATCACTCCTCTGCATGAATTCTCATTCTCAATTTACATGTAAGAGTTAAATTTCCACTTTTTCTTTCTGGTCCCAGTATAATCCTAAGAGAATATCAACTTAGGAGATAAAGTCAAATGAAAGTCTATTTTGAGGAATTATTTCAATCATCCCGATTTAAAATTATATTTCCTCAACTCATCTTGGCTATTTCACAGTATTCACAGTCTTGGAAATAAAATTAATAATAATAATAAAATTCCATCTGTATCTATATAGTATTTTAAAATTTGCAAAATATTTTACAAACATCATCTAATTTGATCCTCACGATATTCATGTGAAGTAGGTGATATTATCATATTCATTTTATAGACAAGGAAATTGGAGTTTAAGAAGAGTAATGTGATCTGCCATTGGCCATATTGCTAATAAATCAATCAGATGATCAATTCTGATGGACATGGCTCTCTTCAACAATGAGACGATTCAGCCAGTTCCAAAGATCTGGTGATGAAGAGAGCCATTTGCACCCAGAGAGAGGACTGTGGTTCACAATATAGCATTTTCACTCTTTTTGTTGTTGTTTGCTTGCATTTATTTTTTCTCATTTTTTCCAGTCTGATTTGATTTTTATTGTGCAGTAAAATAATTATATAAATATTTATGTATATATTAGATTTAACATATATTTCTACCATGTTTAACATAAACCAAACGTATATGGGATTACTTGCAATCTAGGGGAGAAGGTGGGGGGAAGGGAGAAAAACAATTTAGAACACAAGGTTTTGTAAGAGTGAATGTGGAAAATTATCTATGCATATGTTTCAAAAATAAAAAGCTTTAATAAAAAAATAAGTGAATCAGAAAGAATTTGAGCTCAGGTATACCTTACTTGAAGTTTTATAATTCATCCATGATGCCATGTAGCTGCTATATCTCAGGGTATAAGGCCACAACCTTAGCAAAGACTTAATTTTACTGCATATATTCACAGAGGTCAGATTTTTTTTTACATTCAGAGTAGGGATGTTCTGTGAATTCAACATTTTGTATGAGATTTACAATAATGGGACTTTAAAGAAACTTATATTACTACATTAAATTGTTCTCTTCCTGGACTCTTAGAGGTCCTTTACTCTATCCAATTTATTGAATATAAATCCCTTCTTGCTTTCATAAATCATGGAATCATAGAATTATCAATCTAGAGATGAGCCTGAAATGGTCATTTTCCTCTGTTTTCAATATATAGAGAGTTTTAAATATTTTCAGATGAGATAAAATTTTTTTCTTAGGAAGGATGTTATCTCTAGGAATCCCTTGCTTCATTCTGTTTGCATCATGCTAGTCACTCCATCAAAATTCTGTCTTTGTGAACAATTTTAAAAAACTGAATCAAATATAATCCTCTATGTCTGCTCACTACCTCAACATCATTCCATTTCCCTGTTTTCATTAATTATTGAAAAAAAATATCTTTTTGACAGGTATTATTGCCTCCAACTATTCTATTTGATAGGGAGTTTCCTTCAGAAACAAAATAACATGTCTTTGCTGAGCTGATTACGAAATGGAAATTCTATGATGAAATGTAACAAGGCACTAGCAAATGAGCAGAGTGACCACTGATGAAACTTTGCATGTGACCAAAGCTAAGAACCTTGCCTCTGAGAGAATCAAGATAATATGTGATAGAAGTGACTTAGAGAATCTTTTCTTTAAACATAGATATTCTGTAACTACTTCTAGTCGGATAAACATATCATGGTTGATGTTCAGTCATTTTTCAGTTGTATTCAACTCTTCATAATCCCAATTCTGATTTTCTTAGCAAAAGATGCAGGAGTAGTTTGCCATTTCCTTGAGGCAGGGTCACACAGCTGAGTGTCTGAGGCCATATTTGAATTCATAAAGAGGCTTCTTCCTGACTCCAGACCAGCACTCTGCCCTATCCATCACTTACCTAGCCAATCATGTGGTAGACAGCAGATTTTGGTATTAGTTATAGTTGCAGACATGGAACTGGGTGCACTTTCAAGAGGACTTAGTTGGCCTCCACTTTTCTCTCTGTGGAATACTGCTCTTGGTTTGTTTTCTTTCCTGATTACTTCTGAAGGAAGATAATATTTTTAAAATAACGTTTTATTGAAAGAACATATGCATGGGTAATTTTTTGCAACATTATCCCTTGCACTCACTTCTGTTCTGACTTTTCCTTCCCTCCCTCCACTCCCTCCCCTAGATGGCAGGCAATCTTATACATGTTAAATATGTTATAGTATAGTCCTAGATACAATATATGTGTGCAGAACTGAATGGTTCTCTTGTTGCACAGGAAGAATTGGATTCAGAAGGTAAAAATAACCTGGGAAGAAAAACAAAAATGCAAACAGTTCACACTCATTCCAAGTGTTCCTTCTCTGGGTGTAGCTGATTCTGTCCAACATTGATCAATTGGAACTGAATTAGATCTTCTCTTTGTCAAAGACACCCACTTCCATCAGAATATATCCTCATTTTGTATTGTTGTTGAAGTGCATAATGATTTCCTGGTTCTTCTCATTTCACTCAGCATCAGTTCATGTAAGTCTTTCCAAGCCTCTCTGTATTCATCCTGCTGGTCATTTCTTACAGAACAATAATATTCCATAACATTCATACCACAATTTACTCAGCCATTCTCCAATTGATGGGCATCCATTCATTTTCCAGTTTCTAACTACTGTGAAAAGGGCTGCTGCAAACATTTTGGCACATACAGTGAAGGAAGATAATGTTAAAAAAGAAAGAAATGTTGGGCTTTCTCTCTCTGAGGTCAATATGTAATCACATGAAAACAATCCTAAATCCTTTCTCTCAGCATTTATTCTTCACTTTCAGGTGAAAAAGTTGGGAACTACAAATTCTGTGACTTTTAAAAAGTTAGGAGAGCAATCCATGCAGGTGTCCCATGAGGCTGGATAATTGGACTATTGTCACTGATCTTCAAAATAATATGGAGCATAGAAGAAGAACCATAAGACTAGAGAAGGAAAATGCTACCCTCATTTTCAGAAAATGGGAGAGAAGAACAGAGAAAATAATGCTATGTTCATCATATTAAGTAGAAATGGCTAGACTAGGAAGATAAGAAAGAGGCCAACACTAAGAAGTATTATTGGCTTCCTAGAATATGTACTAAATCCATGATGCATTTTGGAATTAGAGTAATGTCCAGTGACACACACACACACACACACACACACACACACACACACATGCATACACACACAAATTTGCACATATACCTCTGAGCAAATAGGAGTTTTTGCAAAGCTTGAAAAAGTGCAACAGGAGTAAGCAGCTGCAGCAAGACCTCTTGATAAAAGGGAATGTTCACAGCATAATGCCAAATTGCTTTCCAGAATAGTTGGACCAATCTACATTTCTCCTAACAAAGCATTGGTATATCTTCTTTTTTTATTTTAATTGAGTCTCTAAAAACAGCACAGTCAAAGCTGAGAATAATGAGCAGTAGTAATTCTAGTCTATAACACAAAGGTTTCAGTCTTAGGAACTTAGCAACAAGGAAACCCTCAACTGTCATTCAAAGAAACCTTGGAGATATACAGTATTATTCAGTGAGGAATGAGAACATGAGTAAAATTAAAATTGGTGAGGAAGTATAAAAGGTAGCACAAGTCTTAGATCATAAAATTTTGATGAGAATTAAATAATAACATATAAAGTCATTTGTGATTCTTATTGTGCTCTATAATGTTGTTTATTATTATAGGGAATAATCTGTTCCCTATTAGGAAGAAATACCTGGATTCAGGATTTGTTTATGTGGCAATAAGTCTTCCTCTTAAACTTGTTTCCTAATTTTTAACTTATAGTGCCTATATGTGCATATACATATAAACATTTATACTCATACATATTTATGCATGCATATGTATGTAAATATACACACTTAACCCTTGCTGACCACAATACTAAATCAAGGTACATTTTTTTTAATCTCTTTACTTAAAGAACTATTTTTTCTTTTTAAAAATTTAACCCAAACAAATTTACTTAACAATATTTTTATAATATCCAGCCATGATACAGGATCTGTTCAGGTGAATGCAGTTCCTCATTTCCAAAATGAGATGAATGTGTCAACTCTCTTAGAAACAAGAAGCTCATCAAGCTAGAAGAGTTCTTCATCTTTGTAGTGTGGGGTTTTATGCCTTAAGTAGAAAGCTGTGTCAATGGCTTGAGTCATAGTTCCCTGGACTAATTAGATTCTACTACCACCACCCCCATCCTCAATGCAAAAGAGAATTTTTTAAAAATCCTTATAAGGTGAACCACTTCTGGCAGCCAAGATGGTAAAGTAAACAATACATCATCAAAATCTTCCATATTTACCTCCAAACAACCATTAAAGAGCATTCCAAAACAAATCCTAGAAAAGTAGAATCAGGAAAAAAAAAAAAGAAAAGAAAAAGAAAAAGACTGAGAAAAAGAATCTTTAAGTCCAAGTAACTTGGAAGATCAACAAGAAAGGTCAGATAAAAGGAAAGTACAGCCCAGAAAATAAGTGTGCCAGCAATCCAGAAGCAAGCTTCACTTCAACAAGCCAGTGATAGACCTTAATGCCCCCTGAGGTACAGCAAGAAAACACCAACTAGGATCCCATTCATGTACTTCAGTACAGCCAAAGGAACTAGCAGACTCCAACTCTGAGAACAACTGTGTGCTTCAGCATCGTTCCAGGGAAAGATATAACCTACAGAGGTCAGATTCCAAGCACTTTAGTGTAGCACCCAGAAAATAAATAACTGCCAACTTAGGGGTGCCTAAGCAAACAGGCAGCTGACAGCACAGATGCTTCAATAAAGCCCCAAAGGATCACCCCCCTGGCCTCAGCATACACCAGACACCACAAGTAGGACCACAATTCAGCACCAGGTAAGCTGCCAGACCCCTGCAACTTTCAGCAGAGCCAGCTACTTCCCATACTACCCGCTTGCAATGCCAGACATGTCGTTCCCAAGTGAGCTTCAGGGTAACATTCAGTACAGAACCAGATAAACGGCCAGTACCTGCAACCCCTATTACAAGAACCCTGAGATAGGATTTCTTCTACCCTGGTAGTAGAGCTCAAATTCAAAATAGAGG
Organism: Sminthopsis crassicaudata; assembly: GCF_048593235.1. Taxonomy (NCBI): domain Eukaryota; kingdom Metazoa; phylum Chordata; class Mammalia; order Dasyuromorphia; family Dasyuridae; genus Sminthopsis; species Sminthopsis crassicaudata. The sequence continues at coordinate 224,975,741 of NC_133620.1, forward strand.
AAAAAAGTTTTAAAAAATAACCAAAACCACCACCAACAAAAACAGAATCTGACCATAGAAAGTTATGGTCACAAGTATAAACTCAGAAGAGGACAAGAATGTCACAAACAACTATGGGTAATACACCAAAGAAAAACAAGAAGTGGTTCCAAGCCTAAAACAAACTCATGGAAGAGCTCAAAAAGAAGCTTAAAAATCTTATAAGAAAAATTGGGAAAAGAAATGAAAGTGATGCAAGAGAATTAGGGGGGGGAAGAGTAAATAGCTTGGAAAAAGAAAACAACTACTTAAAAGGTAAAACTGGCCAAATACAAAAGAAATACAAAATTCCACTGAAGAAAACAGCGCTTTAAAAAGTACAACTCTTCAATGAAAAATAAAAATTTAAAAAAACTAATTGAGGAAAAAAGTACTTTAAAACTTAGAATTGGGCAAATGGAAGCTAGTGATTCTATTTGACAAGAAAACTCAACTAAATACATACAAGAGAATGACAAAAATGAAAGAAAATGTAAAATACCACATTAGGAAAACATCTGACCTAGAAAATAGATCCATGGTAGAAATATCAGAATCACTGAACTACCTGAAAGGCATAATTGAAAATAGGATCGGAACAGCATTTTTCAAGAAATTATCAAGGAAAACTGCCCTGATATTCTGGAACTAGAGGGCAAAAAAATAGGCAGTGAAAGAATCCATCCAGCACTTCAGGAAAGAGATCCCAAAATAAAAACTCCAAGGAACAATTTAGCCAAATTTCAAAACTATCAGATCAAGGAAAAACTACTACAGGTATCCAGAAAGAAACATTTCAAATATTTTGAAAACTATAGTCAAGTACTTGACAGAGTATTTGACAGTTGCAATATTAAAAGATCAAAGATTATGTAACATAATATTCTAGAAAGAAAAGGATTTAGGACTACAACTAAGAATCACTTACATAACAAAATTAAGTATAATACATCAAGTGAAAACTGATCATTCAACAACAGAGAAGGATTTCAAAGCTTCATAGGAAGAAGACCAGAATTAAACCAGAATTTTTGTCTCTAATGTCAAAACCCTAAAGAAGCATAAACAGGTTTTTTAATAAAAAGGAAAGAAAATGTAAAAACATTCAATAGAGCTAAACTGTTTATATTCCTACATGGGAAATTATACTTGGAATTCTTAAAAAAGTATATCACTAAAATTATCTCACTATAGTACATCTAGAAAGATCACACATAGATAGAGAGTACAAGTATAAGGTGAATTTAAGGGAAGAACATAAGTTAAGGCATAATAGAATACACTGAGTGCAGAAGGAAGGGAGAGGTTAAATAATTTCACAAGAAAAGGTGCAAAGAAAAGTGGAGGGGAAGATAGGGGTGGGTGATTGGAGTCACTTTAACCTTACTCTCATCAACATTGGCTCAAAGAGAGAATAATATATATACAAATAGTTACATATATACATCTATCTTATTCAACAAGGAAACAGGAGGGTAAGAGATTAAGTAAAAGGGGAAAGGGAGCACTGATAGAAGGAGGGGCACATCAGAAGAGGTAGTAGATAAAATCAAAACAGTGTTTGGGAGGGAAAGGGTGAAAGGTGAGAGAAGAAAAATAAAAGGAACAATAGGAATACACAAGTAGTAATCATAATAGCGAATGTCAATTGAATGAACCAAATGGAAATGGATAGCAGAGTGCACCAAAAACCAGAATCTGATAATATGTTATTTAAAAGAAATACATTTAAATTAAAGAGACATACACAAAGTAAAGTTAAGGGCCAGAGCAGAATCTGTTATGCTTTGGTTGAGGTGAATAAACAAATAAATAAAGCAAGGACAGAAATCCTGATCTCACACAAAGTAAAAGCAAAAAATAGACTTAATCAAGGAAGGAAACAAAATTTTGCTAAAAAGTGCTACAAACAATGAAGTATTATCAATATAATCATATGTGCACTGAGTAGTATAATATTCGAGTTCTTAAAGGAGAAGTGAGTTACAGGAAGAAATAGAAAGCAAAACTATAATAGTAGGGGACTTCAACAGACCCCTCTCAAAACTCAATAAATCCAACCAAAAAATAAACAAAAAAGAAAGGGGTAAGTAGAATATTAGAAAAATAGATATGACCAGCCTTTGAAGAAAACAGATGGGGGTACATTTTTTCTCAGCAATATATGTCATCAATACAAAAATTAACTATGTAATAGAACTTTAAAACTTCAAATTCAAATGTTAAAAGGCAGAAATATAAAATGTATTTTAATATCATACTACAATAAAATTCCATTCAACAAAAGTCAGTGAAAGAATAGAATAAAAGGTAATTGGAAATTAAATAAGCTACTTCTAAGTTAACTAATTCTGAAAAAAAAAAGTGAGACCTTTGAACAATAATTAAGAGAATGACAACACTGAAACAATATAGCAATATGTATGATATACTGCCAAAGCAGTATCTAGGGGATAATATATTTCTCTAAATTCTTATATAAATGAAAAAGAAAAAGAACAGGTCAAAGATTAAATTCCCAGGTAAGCACTAAATTGGAAATCTTAAAAATCAACATAATTGACCATATCAATAACAAAACTAACAGAAATCATATGATTATCTCATGGATGCTGAAATAGCTTTTGATGAAATACAACATGCATTCTTATTAAAAACATAGGAAACACAGAAATAAAGGGAGTGTTTCTTAAAATGACAAGCATCATCTATCTAAAACTATCAGCAAGCATGGTATTTAATAGAGATAAACTAGAAAGTTTCCCAGTAAGATCAGAGGTAAAACAAGAGGCCCATTATCACAACTATTATTCAGTATAGTACTAGAAATGTTAAGTACAGCAACAAGAGAAGAAAAAAATTAAAGTAATTAGCATAAGCAATGAAGAACAAAACTATCAATCTTTGCAGATGGTATAATGATATATTCAGATAACCCTAGAAAATCAACTAATAATTTTACAAAGTTGCACAATATAAGGTAAATCCACATAGATCATCATTTCTTTATATAATCAACAAAGCCAAGCAGCAAGAGATAAAAAGAGAATTCTATTTAAAATAACTATAAACAATGTAAAATACTCAGAAGTCTACCTCAGAGACTATATGAACACAATTATAAAACACTTTCCACAGAAAGTCAGATCTAAACAAATGGAAAACTAACAATTGCTCATGAATAGGTTGTCAATATAATAAACATAACAATTCTACCTAAACTAATTTGCTTCTTCAAGGCTAAACTAATCAAACTACTAAAAATTTATTTGATGAGGTTAAAAATAATAATAACAACATTTACCTGGAAAAGCAAAAGCTATAGCATATCTAGGGAAGTAATGAAAAATAAAACAAGGAAAAGTGACTTAAAAATACCAGATCTTGAGTTATATTATAAAGCAATAATCATCAAAAAAATTATTTATTACTGGCTAAGAAATAAAGTAGGAAATCACTGAAATAGATTAGTACACAAAACAAACTGGTCAATAATGATAATAACCTAGTGTCTGATGAACCCAAAGACCCCAGCTTTGGGGATAAGAAATAACTATTTGACAAAAACTTCTGGAAAGTGGAAAACAATAGGATACAAACTAAGAATAGACCAACATTTCACATTGTATAACAAGATGAGCTTTAAATGGGTGCCTAATTTAGATATAAAGGGAACAACATAAGCAAATTAGAAGTAGGAATAGTTTTCTTGTCTGACATAGAGGAGGTGAAAAACTCATGACCAAACAAGAGATGAAAAGCATTGAAAAGTGAAAAATAGATAATTTTATTACATTAAATTTTAAAAGGTCTGTACAAACAAAACCAATTGAATCAAGATTAGAAAAAAAAACAGAAATATGGGAAACAATCTTTATTGCATGTGTCTCTATAAAAGCCTTGTTTCTCAAATATATAGACAATTGAGTCAAATTTAGAATATAAACAATTCCCCGAATGATAAATGGTCAAAAAATATAGATGAATAATTTTCAAATGAAAAAATTAAAGTTATTTAGAGATATATGAAGAATACTGTAAACCTCTTTTGATTAGAGAAATGCAAAGTGAAACAACTCTGAGACCATTTCATACCTATTAGATTGGCTAATACATAAAAAAGAACATTATAAATTGTGTAGAGTATGTGGGAAAATTGCAACACTAATGCACTGTTGCTGGATCTGTGAACTGATCCAATTACTCTGAGAACAATTTGAAACTAGATCCAAAGGGCAACCAAACTGTGCATACATGTTCTTTGATCTAACAGTGCCACTACTAATTCTGAATCCTAAAAAATTACAAAAAAGAGAAAAGAACCTACAAGTACAAAAATATAGTAGCATTTTCATGGTGGCAAAATATTGGAAATTGAGTGGATGTGCATCAATTTGGTATTGTTGAACAAGATTCAGTATGTGAATGTGATGGTACTATTATGCAATAAGAAAGGATGAACAGGCAGAAAACCTGGAAAGACTTGTACAAACTGATGCAAATAAAATGCATAAAACCAAGAAAACATTGTACAAAATGCCAGCAACATTGTGTGATGATGCAGCTCTTGTGATGAATGACTCAGCTCTTCTCAGCAATGCAATGATCTAAGACAAGTACAAAGGACTTACAAAAGAAAAAGTTATATACATCCCAAAAAAAAAAATTACAGGGCAAAAAGGAAAAAGGGGAGGGGGTAGAACCGATGGACTCAGTATAGTTCAAAGCTTTTTTCTTATTCTTTTTCATGTTTATTTATCCCTTCTATCTGTTTCTTCTTTTACTATTGTGACAAATGTGGAAATATGTTTTACATGATAGTATATGTATAACCAATATCAAATTGCCTAACATTTTCAAAAGAGGGAAGGGGAGAGAGGGAGGAAGAAAAATTTAGAACTCAATATATTGTAAAAATGAATGCTAAAAAATTATCTTGAATTACTTGGAGAAATAAAATAAAATACAAAATTTTAAAAATCCTTGTAACAAACATACATAACTAGCTTGCTAACATATTTGCATTTGCTGTGTCTGGAAAGGTATGTATTTTTCTGCACCTTGAGGGAATTATGGAAATTGAGCAAAGTACACTGACTCCATCCTATGACTCAGTTCTGGAACTGACTCAGTTCTCTTATTTAATTATGGGTCTAGTCCAATTTCTGAATGGCAAGAAAAATTCCTGTTATGGGAATTGTGAGAAAACTGTATTTCATTGTTTAAACCCAGCTCTGCAAGATGGGGAAGTTGAACCACTTCTACCTATTGCTTAGAGATAATTAACCAAGGACCTAAATTATGCTGACTAGTCAAATATGAAGATTAATTCAAAGGATCTTTCTCAATTACTCATCTCAAGAAATTCATGTCTTATAAGAAACTGGCCATGTACTATTCTATCAGTTACAACTTCTTTGTTTCTTTGATTGAATAAAGATGATTAAATAAAGAGCAAGTTACCTCTTTTTCTAATTTTAAGGAATTACACCTACACATCCTTCCCACTCCTAGTCCTCAAAATTCACTCTTCCTCTTCCCAACATGAAACGACGCTAATATTTCCTCCAATTAGAAATCATATTATCTAATCTAGTGTCCTGGTTTATATCCTATTAATTGCTTATATTTTATATATAAAATTCTGTACTTAGTGTTCAATGCCAGGGTGAGGAGGAATTTTAGTCCCAATTTGTTATGCAATTGATATGCTCTACTTAACAAATCAGTATACTCAGAAGCTTAAACTTTTCATTCCTCTATTATCTTAGATTCTCTCCTCTGCTCCCCAACATACACACACACACACACACACACACACACACACACACACACACACACACAAACACAAACACAAAGTTTTTGGTGAGCAAGCCAGATTAAAAAAAAAAAAACCTGTCCTTTGGGAAAGCATATTAACTCCAGGAAGCTTTTGCCCCAGAAGTAGTGTCTATCCCCACCACCACACTGGTAGAGAAAGGTTATCACTGCATTTCTGGGCATGGTGTGCTCCTATCTGCCAGTGAAGAAAACTAGCTTTAGATCACTTGGATTCAAATAATAGTAAAATAATAAAGAGATAACCCCTTTTCAGGGAATTATGGATTTAAATAATAGTAAAACATCAAAGTATTCTTCCTAGATAATTTTTTTGTCATGAGATCATGAGAAGACCGCTGTTAAATTTCCTTTTAGGGAAATTCTTATTGACCTGTTACTTCTCACATAGGAGTCAAGAGAGATAACTAAAAGATATACTCTTAAATTATGCTAATATATATATATATATAAATGGATCCCAAAAATGGCCTGAAAAAAAGGAACTTTTAATTATTACGTGTTTTCACATCTTGTAAAATGCTCAGAAAAAAAATTGTTTTGTGTTTAGTGTTATTTGTAGATTCTTCTACCTTAAGGAAAAGGTAGAAAATTTTAGGAAATTTTTAAGGAAAAAATAGAGACAGTTATAAAGACTGCCATAAAAAGCTGTAGCCAAAGTTTTTATCATACTGGGAAAGATTAATGAAGTTTCATTCTTGAAGCAATTCCCTGATCTTTCTGTAATCTGATGCTAAACTCTTTGTCCCAGTAAATAGGTCTAATTCCCATTATAGACATTCAGTAGAAGAATAGGGTATGGAAAAAAAAATCCTGCAAGCTTCTTTCTGTCATTTCACCATGGACATGTTGAGTTACAGATATAAAATTAGGTCATTATACACTTCAACAACAATACTGTATGAAGATGTATTCTGATGGAAGAGGATATCTTCAACATAGAGAAGATATAATTCAGTTCCAATTGATGGACAGACTCAGCTACACCCAGAGAAGGAACACTGGAAAATGAGTGTAAACTGTTTGCACTTTTGTTTTTCTTCCCAGGTTACTTTTACTTTCTGAATCCAATTCTTCTTGTGCGACAAGAAATTCGGTTATACACACATATATTGTATCTAGGATATACTATAACACATTTAACATGTATGAGACTGCCTGCCATCTAGGGGAGGCAGTGGAGGGAAGGAGGGAAAATTCAGAATAAATGTGAGTGCAAGGGATACCTATGCATATGTACTTTCAAAAAAAGTTATAATTATAAAAGTAATTTTAAAAATGTTTTACAAGAAAAAAAATAAAATAAAAGCATCTTGGAACAAACAAACAAACAAACAAACAAAAAAGAAATGAACAGCAGGATGATTTCAGAAAGGCCTGGAGAGACTTACATGAACTGATGTTGAGTGAAATGAGCAGAACCAGGAGATCATTATACACTTCAACAACAATACTATATAATGATCAATTCTGATGGACTTGGCTCTCTTCAACAGTGAGATGAACCAAATCAGTTTCATTTGTTCAATAATGAAGAGAACCAGCTAGACTCAGTGAAAGAACTCTGGAAAATGAGTGTGAATCACAACATAGCATTTCCACTCCTGTTTTTATCTGCTTGTATTTTTTATTTCCTTCTCAGATTATTTTTAACTTACTTCTAAGTCTGATTTTTCTTGTGCAGCAAAATAACTCTATGGATATGTATACATATATTGTGTTTAACATATACTTTAATATATTTAATATGTATTGGACTACCTGCCATCTAGGGAAGGGTGTGTGAGGAAGGAGGGAAAAAGTTGAACCAGAAGGTTTTGCAAGGATTAATGTTGAAAAATTATCCATAAAAATATCATGTAAATAAAAAGCTATAATAAAAAAAAAAAAAAGAAATGACCAGCAGGATGGTTTCATAGATGCTTGGAGAGAGTTACTTGAATTGATGCTAAGTGAAATGAGCAGAACCAGGAGATCATTATATGTGGTAATAAGAAGATTATATGATGATCAGCTCTGATGGACATGGCTCTTTTCAACAATGAGATGATTCAAACCAGTCCCAATTGTTCAGTAATGAACAGTATCAACTACACCCAGAGGGAGAACTTTGGGAAATGAGTATGGATCACAACATAACATTTTTACTCTTTATGTTATTGTTTGCTTGCATTTTTGTTTTCCTTCTCAAGTTTTTTTTTCTTTCTTTCTTTCTAGATTTTTTTTGTGCAGGAAGATAACTGTATAAATATTATACATATGTTGGATTTAACATATTTAACATATATTAGACTACCTGCCATCTAAGGGAGGGGGTTGGGGAAGGAGGGGAAAAATTGGAACACAAGGTTTTGCAAGGATCAATGTTGAAAAAAATTACCCATGCATATGTTTTATAAATAAAAAAATTTTAAGTAAAATAAAATTGGCTTATATTGATCATTCTGTAAATGTTGGTTATAGTTCATTTAACATCTTGAATGCATATGAGATGTAAGATTCTGTTATTTGTCACATTTTGAGTTGGAGTTGGGGAAAATTCAATAAAATAAAATGTTAAAGGGCATTTATGAAAATGCTTCCTTGGAAGCATTTATTCTAATGATTTCTCTTTTTTGAAGTTTAATAGTTCTTTATTTTTCCAAATACATGAAAAGATAGTTTTCAACATTCATCTTCACAAAATCTTGTGTTCCAAATTTTTCTTCCTTTCCTCCCTGTCTTCCCCAAGACATCAGGCAATCTATTATAGGTTAAGCATGTGCAATTTTTAAAAACATAATTTCATATTAGTATGCTGCACAAAAAATCAGATCAAAAGGGTAAAAAGCATGAGAAAAAAAAAAGTAAGAACACAACCAACAACAAGATGAAAATACTATGTTTTAATCTACCTTCATTCTCCATAGTCCTTTCTCTCTCGATGCAGATGTCACTTTCCATCATTTCTATTGGAATTGCCTTGAACCACCTCATTGTTGAAAAGAACCAAACCCAACACAATTGATCATTACATCAGCTTTTTGTTACTGTGTATAGTATTCTCTTGGTTTTTCTCACTTGGTTCAGCATCAGTTCATGTAAGTCTTTCTAGCTTTTTCTGAAATCAGTCTGCTTATCATTTTTATAGAATAATAATATTTCATTGCATTAATATATCACAACTTATTTAGTTATCCCCAACTGATGGGCATCCACTCAATTTCCATCTCCTTGCCATTATTAAAAGGCTATGATAAACATTTTTGCACATGTGGATCTTTTCCCTTTTATTATGATCTCTTTGAGATATAGACCCAGTAGAGACTAGTATATCAAAGGGCATGAACAGTTTGAGAGCTCTTTGGGCATAAGAACTGAAATTTTAACTCAATTCTTTGAATCCAAGTTTAGTGCTCTTTTTGAACTAAAGAGAATACTAGGAATGTTCCCAAAAGTCAATGAAGTAGAGAAGTCAAAGACTTTCATGTTTTTATGTTGGTGAAATAAATAATTAGCTAATTAACAGGACACTTGCTCTTTGCTATCTTGTCAATTCAGCTATAACTGTTGTCAAACTATGTGCATGTAGGTAGTATTACTCCCTAAAATTCACCTCATCACCTAGAGGAACCATTACAAGAGTCAGCAAAAGATAATGAGGGTGATTGTGGTTGTTGTTGGTGCTGTTGTTGTTTCTTTAATTATTGTCAGTTGCTAGTTGAAGCTATGCATAGAGATCATAATAAATACTGGTCACACATAACATAATTTGAAGTACTGTTAATTCTTTTTAATTAATTAATTAATTAAATTCATTTTTACAAAAATTTTATGCATTGGTAATTTTCCAGAATTAACAATTGTAAAACCTTTTGTTTCAACTTTTCCCCTCCTTCCCTCTACTCCTTCCCCCAGATGGCAGGTTGACCAATATATGTTAAATATGTTAAAGTATAAGTTAAATACAATATATGTATACATGTCCAAACAGTTCTTTTGCTGTACAAAAAGAATTGGACTTTGAAACAGTGTACAATTAGCCTGTGAAGGAAATCAAAAATATAGGCAGAGAAAAATATAGAGATTCTCAGTTAATTCTTGAGAGCATAAAGCATTTGATGAAAATATTCATAGGATTTAAGTGTGTAAGGGAACCTATCTAGTCTAGCCTCCTCATTTTACACAAATAAAGTTACTTAAATGAGATAATATTTTTAAAGTGCTTAGTTCAGTCCCTGGAACATATCAGGCACAATATGAATATCAGATTCTATTATTACCATAATTATTATTACTTGAGAAAACTATGGCCCAGAGGTGAAATGATATGCTCAATATCATAGAGTAAATATAGATGATTATAATAATGTAATAACTTCTATTAATAGAGAATTATATAGACATTAGTAATAATGATACTTATGTAGTATTTATTATGCCAGAAACTATGCTAAGAGCATCACAATTATTATCTTATTAGAATCCTCAGAGTAATCCCAGAAGTAGATGCTTTATCATCTCCATTTTGCAGATGAAGAAATTGAGGCAAATAGAGATTAAGTGATTTGCCTAGAGTCCCACAGTTAATAAGTCTCTGAGATTATATTTGAACTTAGGTCTTTCTGACTCCAGGTCCAGCTGGACTTCCTAACTGCCCCCATTTGTTTTCATCACAATTCTAAATTAGGTAATAGCAGTATCATAGGCTCAAGAGTATAGATTTAAATTTCAAAGGGACATTAACAGTTATTGTCTAACTCCATTATTTTACATTTGAGACCAAGAGAATTTAAAGGACTTTTCTAATGTCAGATGAATAGTAATAAAACTAGAATTTGAGTCCAGATTCTATGATTCCAAATCTAGATCTCCTTTTTTATGTTATGCTAACTCTGTATTCTATTTTACAAAATAGGAAAACCAAGGCTCAGTCCAAAATCACACTGCTGAGTTTTGGAACAAATGAATAAATTCAAATCAAATGACCTTTTGTTACTCCCTCATATTTTCATAGTAATTTATGGTTTTCTATATGTAGTCACTTGATTAAACCGTGCCAATATGTAAAAGAAGGTCCAAATCACTCCCCTCCGTTTTAGCTTCCATAATTTAAACTAGAAGAAATCATATCTCTCTCACTTCTAGGACCTAAACTAAATCATTCTGTAACTATGAACTGTATTCAGATACACCATCTTGGTCATGCTCCAGGGATCTTCTATAAATTTTCAGTCAAGTTGAAAAGTCATTGACTTCTAAAAATTAGAGCAAGAATAATTTCTAAGCACATCCTAGAGCAGGAACTGCCTAAGGGGAGAAAGAAGAATCCAGACTTGGCCAACTCTCTTTTCTCCCTTATGTGCCTTAGCCCAAGGAGGACCTTTGAAACTTCAAAGAATTTAGGGACATTAGACCTTTCATCTTTTCATCAGCATCTTTGTAGTATTATTATATTAACTTATAAAAATGCTTGAATTGGAAACCAAAGAAAAACTATAAAAAGACTCACCATGCTTATAGTTAATTTTATAAATACTCCACAAATGGAAGTAAATGATTTCTTACATTTAGGAACTATGATTCACTCTATTACTACATATATTCATCAAACCTCAATTAACTTTTCCTTATATTATGTATATACATGAAGATGTGAAATTCTAGGGTGATGAGGTTCCTTTATTCTGACACCTTAATAAATAACACTTTAAAAAAGTTATTTGAGACTGACTAAAATGGTTCTCAGCTTATAATATTTGGGGGCAGAACACTGGTGGGGGATCAAGCTAATGGCATGTGAGTATATCAGTTCTCCCTCCTCAATAGAAATAAACATTTATTAAGTACCAGAAACTATACTACATACTTTATAAATATTATATCATTTGATCATCTCGCAACAATTCTAAGAGAAAGATGATATGATTACCAACATTTTATAGTTGAGAAAACAGGGGCAAAGTGACTTTCCTAGGGTCACATAGCTACTAAGTGTCTGAGTCAAATTTGAACTCAGATTTCCTGGCTCCAGGTATAGTATTCTATCCACTGTTCCAGCTACCTGTCTCAGTGAGGATATGATGTCAAAAAAATCTTTGTAACCTATATCATCAGTAGGAGTGGGAGCTGGAATAAGGATACCCCAGAGTTTATGGAGGTTATATTTATAGTTTGCATTTTACAGATGCTGAGCTTCAATTTAGTAACTTGTTAAAGGAGACATTGTTAGTAAGGAGAATGGCTTGGATACAAACTCAAATCTTCTAATTCTAAGACCAGTGTTCTTCCTATATTATAATACTGCTTCACACCCTATTATTATAATGAAGACATTGGAAAGCAAGAGAGGAACCGAATCCTCCTTTTATCTGATTATGAAAAAGATGAGTGATGATTTTGTGATTTTGTTGGTATTGGGAACTCACAAATGAAGAAACCCTCATTTCCTATGCAAGTTGGCAACTTCTCTGCAAGTTAGAATCTTAGAAAGTTAACTACAGAACACTGACTTACCAACGTCACAGAGACAGGAATTTAAACTACGCAAGAGCAGTTGTCAGAAAAAGGTCTTGAACCCAGGTTTTCTTGGCCTGCTTTCTATCCACTATGTCACAATGCCTCTACCTTATTATAGAGCAGAGAGAAATTAATTTTAAACAAGTTCAAGATTTAATTTTCACAAACAGTCAGCAGGAGTTAGAATAGGAAATAACCAATGAACTAAAGAGAGAAAACATGTGGAGAATACTTTCAACTATGGTAATGTTCTATCACTGGCTCATTGCATCATAGTAGATGTGTCTTAATTAGGAATAATTCTAGGAGTGTGTAACACTTGCCATCCAAATCTAGAACAGATGCATTAACTATAGGAGCTTCAATTTGAAATGTGACTCTCTACACTCCAATTCAGTGGGAACAAATTTTAGCATTTCACTTCAGAGATGAAAGCAGACCTGGGGAAACATCACAGAGCCAGAAGCAGAGCTATTTCTAATAAGCTAGACTACTTATCACCTAGCAAATATTCCAGAGCCTGGGGATAAAAATAGCTGGGAAGTAAAATAGAAAACCACTTTAAAATAAGAAAGGGATCACATATAAAATGTGTTATGGTAATATACTTGAAATGAGTTTAGCATCATAGTATTGCAATCAGGAAATGGAAGTACAAGGGAGTAATGCTGGTATACTTAGGTAATACAAGAAGTCCTTATTAAGTGGTGGTTTATTCACTGGGCAAGAGGATTCAGAGATTTTTGAAAAGCTGTTTTAATTCCTTCCTCCCTTCCTTTATTCCCTCTTTCCTTCTTTTCTTGCTATATACATACCTTATTTTCGTTCTTCTTTTCTCCTTCCATTCCTCATTTCCAATATTTTCCCCTCATTTCTTTCTTTTGTTCTCTCTTTCTTTTTTTTCTTTCTTCCCCCAAAGTAAATTAGAAATGACTGGAAAGTAGCATCTTACATCTTCCTACTATAGAATCACTCAGAAAAATTAGGTAGGCTAAGAAATGAATGTTTTTTTCTAAAAGCATTAATATCTTAATTGGACAAAAACAGATACAAGAAGAAAGAACCCAAGGAAAAAGGAATCACCAAGTGAGGAGTCTAACTACTATTAAAATATCTTTGATTATGAATATCACTTGTCAAAGATGTTTGTAATAGAATTTTGCAGCCTACAATATAATTTCTAAAGTAAAGGTCATCATTTAAAGAGAATCTTTCTTCCATTTGTTCCTGGACTGGACATCCTACATAACTATTACGACATCTTGGACAAGCAATATTTATACTCAAAGAATTTTTCATTAAATATACCTGTTGATATCCTTTGAAGATCATGCAGGATTTAAAATATGCTTATTAAATAATATTGCTTGTTGGATGATAGCCTTCAAGACTTAATTTGGTTCCATTGAGGTCAACAAATACAACACTAGGACCCTTTTTTAATATTTAAAATTTTCTTCTTTTTTATTAATTTTATAATGATAACTTCTTTTGACAGTACATATGCGTGGGTAATTTTTACGTCATGATCCCAAGCACTCATTATGTTCTGAATTTTCCCCTCCTTCCGTCCACCCCCTCCCCTGGATGGCAGGAAGTCCCATACATGTTAAATATGTTATAATATATCCTAGATACAATATATGTGTGCAGAACCAAATTTCTTGTTGCACAGGAAGAATTGGATTCAGAAGCTAAAAATAACCTGAAAAGAAAAACAAAAATGCAGTTTACGCTCATTTTCCAGTGTTCCTTCTCTGGGTGTAGCTGATTCTGTCCATCATTGATCAATTGGAACTGAATTAGCTCTTCTCTATGTTGAAGATATCCACTTCCATCAGAATATACATTCTCATACAGTATTGTTTTTGAAGTGTATAATGATCTCCTGGTTCTGCTCATTTCAGTCAGCATCAGTTCATGTAAGTCTCTCCAAGCCTCTCTGTATTCATCCTTCTGTCATTTCTTACAGAATAATAATATTCGTATGCCATAATTTACCCACTCATTCTCCAATCGATGGGCATCCATTCATTTTCCAGTTTCTAGCCACTACAAAAAGGGCTGCCACAAACATTTTGACACATACAGGTCCCTTTCCCTTCTTTAGTATTTCTTTGGGATATAAGCCCAGTATTAGCACTGCTGGATCAAAGGTATGCACAGTTTGATAACTTTTTGAGCATAATTCCAGATTGCTCTCCAGAATGTTTGGCTTCTTTCATAGCTCCACCAACAATGTATTAGTGTCCCAGTTTTTCCACATCCCCTCCAACATTCATCATTATTTTTTCCTGTCATCTTAGCCAATCTGACAGGTGTATAGTGGTATCTCAGAGTTGTCTTAATTTGCATTTCACTGATCAATAGTGATTTGGAACACTCTTTCATATGAGTGGAAATAGTTTCAATTTCATCATCTGAGAAGTGTCTGTTCATATCCTTTGACAATTTATCAACTGGAGAATGGATTGATTTCTGATAAGTTAGAGTCAGTTTTCTATATATTTTTGGAAATGGGGCCTTTATCAGAACCTTTAACTGTAAAAATGTTTTCCCAGTTTATTACTTTCCTTCTAATTTTGTTTGCATTAGTTTTGTTTGTGCAAAAGCTTTTTAATTTGATGGAATCAAAATTTTCTATTTTGTAATCAATAATGATCTCTAGTTCTCCTTCCTCCTCCACAAGTCTGAGAGGTAAACTATCCTATGTTCCTCTAATTTAGTTATGATCTTGTTCTTTATGCCTAAATCATGGACCCATTTTGCTCTTATCTTGGTATGTGATGTTAAGTGTGGGTCCATGCACTAGGACTCTTTTTTGCTGCAGTTTAAAAGTTTCTTTCTCCTTAAAATTGATACATTTCAGAAACTGACTTTTTTCTCCTCTCATTCTCTCCTGTTCTCAGTGCTTCCCTACTGAGCCACAGAGAGTCATAGTACTAAGTTTCCAGAAAGATGTAATTATTCAGGGGAAATAAGGTAGAAATTTCACTTTTCTGATATATTTTGTATTTTTGGATGTCATGTTATTTTCTGTCATGCCCAATTCTTCATGACATCATTTGGGGTTTTCTTGACAAAGTTACTGGAATAGTTTGCCATTTCCTTCTCCAACTTATTTTATAGATGAGGAAACTAAGGCAAGCAGGATGAAGTAACTTTTCACACAGCTAGTAAGTATCTGAGGCCAGATTTGAACTTGTAAAAATGAGTCTTCAAGACTCCAGACCCAGAACTCTATCTACTGTGCAACCCAGCTGCTCTTATATTTTGGATTGGGAAATACTAAATTTATGGATTCCTGGGAGAAAAAACAGCATACATACAAAAGTAAAATACACGTGTGTGAACATATATACACTTATATATGAATGCTATGTAGATATAGATATATAGACATAGATATAAATAAAATCAGCCTATAAAATGTTTGATTTGGGTTTAAAATGGTTATTTTAATCCCAAAGTGAAACCTAAACACTTTACTTTCATTTGGATTTCATTAAATTCTTTTCTTTCCTATTTATTACTAAAATCAATGTCCTTTCCTAAAAGGAGCACTGTTTCAAGACAGAGGACATATAAATGACCCTTGCTTCTGCTCCTTACCACCCATGTGACCTTGGTCAAGCCATTTAACTTGTCTAAGTTTCTGTTTTATAGTCAATTTAAAGATTGAATGAAATGACATCAGAGGTCTCTTTCAGCTCTAGATTTATAATCCTATGACTTGGAGTTAGGAGACTTGATATGAAAGCTGTTCCTGATAGCATTCATCACTGCAGTACTTTGTAATTGTAATGGAGACTATTTCTCATTTTTCATTTGAGTCCAGATGCTTCCAGATATGAGCTATATGCTCCAAACCACCCCCCCAAAAAAACCCCAGAATCTAATGGTAGATAGAGCAGAAAAATGGTGGTGTAAAAGATTTCACTACTATGCTGCTGAGAATCTTAGGTATTAAAGTCTGTTAGCTCACTGATTCAGTGAAGACTGAATCTCTGAACCTACTAAGCAAAATTGAATATCTGGATTGGGAAGCCTACCTCTCAAGAAACAACAACAATGAAACAAAAACAGTTGCAGTGAAAATGCATCGGGGATTACTTCCCAAGTCTATTTCTCATTCTCTCTCCACAAAACAACTAAACTAATTTTTAAGTCTGATCTCAAAGGGCAAATCCTCCTAGCTTCATTAGAAAGAACAATAACAGAATAGATACAGCATTTTAGTACCATATCATCTTGAAGAAGTACTTCCCTTGCTCTGTAGGAGGAAAAACATATGCTGCAGCCCACATCTCATGTCCAATTAATGGTTCAGGCTGTTTAGTTCGGCACGGGCACTTGATCTGTAGGGAAAGGCATGTCACATGAGAGAATAATTCCAGCCATCACATATTAGAAGGGAATATAATTATTCACCAAGAATACCAGAAAGCAGGGCTGAATCACAGATATCTCCAAAGAAAGATAGTGTCCATTATCTTCTAAATTGTCATAATTCTTCTTAGAATGTTAAGAAATTATTAACATTGTGGCCAAATGGATTAAAATATCTTTTTTTTGCAAATTGTTTTCTTAAGGGAGCATATGGATAGCTGGTGGTAGGATTTTATGACAACAATTAGAGTCTTGTGCTCTCTCTGCCCACTTCTTGCCATCCCTCTCCTCCATAGTACCTAAGTCAAAAATTATGACTTGCCCCACCTCCTGTACCACTGAGAATGTATGGATCTCGAAGTAATTTCTTTTATAGTTTTCTTTTCTTCCTTTCTCTTTGGGTATACAGTGATTTGAGAAATAAGGAAAGGGACATATAGATAATTTTGTTGTTCAGTCATGTTTGACTCTTCATGACCCCATTGGGGTTTTCTTGGCAAAGATAATGTAGTGATTTGCCATTTTCTCTTCTAGTTTATTTTACACATGAGGAACTGGGACAGAGTTAAATGACTTGGCTAGGGTCACATAGTTACAAAATAGATTTGATTGCATGAAGATGAGTCTTCCTGGCTGTCCCAGTAAGATTATATATGAAATAAGAATGCTGTCACCAAGCCCAGTGTTCTAGCCACTGTGCCACCTGGCTGCCTATACAGATAATATATTTCTACATGCCTTTCCTTGTATCCCTAGGATTAGATAGCTCATTTCCTAAAGGGCTTGAAGAGATTTTATAATGGTTTGTTAACTCTGTCCCAATGTCCCAATGACCTTATAAAACATCCAATCTAGTCCATGATGAATTTCTAGTGTCTTGACATAAATGATTCAAATACTCTTTTTTTATTTGTTTTATCCCCATTCTCTTAGCTCATAATCCTTACTTAAAGAACTTGGGGAAATATATGCATGATACCTCTTAAATAGAGAAATTGCATTGAAAATGAAACATGAATGACTATTAGTCCCAACATTTGATATTTAAACATACATGGGTCAAAATTGTAACTTTCTGGTGTTACAACCACAAACATGAACATGCTATGCAGCATACCATCCTAACAGTCAAAAGGAAAAGAGAAATTCTATTTCCTCTCCTCTCCCTTCCTGTGCTCTCTTCTCTATTCCCACCTCTGCCTTTCCTCATCCCTCCAGACAAGAGAATTTCTAATCCTCCCAAATATAATTAGGTTGATCCTTGGATGACTGACACACAATTCATCAACCGATCCATATTCATAGCCTTTCCAGTGTGATGCTATATAAATATTTGTATTGCTTCCAGAATTTGAGTTCTGTTAACATAGCCTCTGAGAAACCAAACTTGTCCACAATGAGGCATTAAAGCAGGAATTTAGTGCAGAGGGATAAAAGTAAGTAACCAATATTCCAAAGAAATTTCTCATGCATAAATATATTCTGGAGAATACAGGGTACCGTAGATAATCTGTTAATGATGTGAGTAACTTGAATCTAGGGTTACCAGTGAGAATTATATCCAGATAATCACCACTAGGGATGTCCTACAAAGAGTTCAAATAACTAATTTTTTTTATTTTCTTTTCCTTTGTATTATTGTGTCCCCACTTTCATCAAAGTTACTATATACATGGTTTATTCTCATTACATCAATAGTTCCTTGAGAGCAGAGTCTATGTCCTATATTGTAACCTCAACTCAACTCTTAGCATTAGTGTTTTGAACATAGTGGGTGCTTAATGTTTGATATATTTAATGGAACTGAAATTCAAAAATGAGATGTAATAAAAATTATATCTCTGTACTAGGTTAGAAGTTTGCATAAAGTCTACATTTTTATTTGTTACAGAGATTATTCAGGACAAGAAAAAAATAAGGAGGGGGCAGCTAGGTGGCACAGTAGATAGAGCACTAGCCCTGAATTCAGGAGGACCTGAGTTCAAATCTGGCCTCAGACACTTAACACTTCCTAGCTGTGTGACCCTGGGCAAGTCACTAAACCCCAGCCTCAGGGGAAAAAAAAAAGAAAGAAAGAAAAAAATAAAGAACTTTACAAATTTGCACTGAAAGCCTATGGAATTCCACAAACATGAAATTCAAATCAACAATCAAAACTTAAAACCAAAAACCAAAGCCTCAAACCAAAAACCAAATTTACATAAAATTCATAATAAAATATTTTTTATTTCTTTTTTTAATTTTTATTTTATTTTATAATTATAACATTTTTTGACAGTACATATGCATGGGTAATTTTTTACAACATTATCCCTTGCACTTACTTCTATTCAGATTTTTTCCCTTCCTCCCCCAACCCCCTCCCCCAGATGGCAAGCAGTCTTATATATGTTAAATATATTACAGCATAATAAAATATATAAATAAAATTATATAGAAAATATAAAATTCAAAGTATATTATCCTTTCTATAGTGCTCTTTAGAATATCCATGAAAGCATTTGGGGAAGAAAGTTAAAGAAAAAAAAATTTGTAAGGGGGAGGATCCTAGTTGCAAGTAACCATACATTAGTTACAGACTGAGTTCCACATGTCCAATCAATTCCCTTTATCCATCTATTCCATACTCCTAGGAGATTAATTCATTGTAACATGGGGAACTAGGAAAATGAAGAGACCTAATGAAAAACCAATGTTCAAGGCTATGTTCTTTCACTTACTAGTTTTGTGGTCGTAAGTAGAGACATAACTAGGACAGTGTAAATTAGACTTTGCTGGGCTATAGAAGAAAGAAAGCTATAGTTATGGGGTATTGCTTCTGCGTGTAGAGCTCTTTCAGCTATATATAAACAAAAGAATCCGAATGTATGGCGGGATTAGCAATGGAATAAAATTGATTCAAGAGAGTGATAGGCACAACTAGATAAATGATGGAACAGCTAGGAGTAAATAGAGTGTAGGGCCTGAAGTCAGGAACACTTGGGTTCAAATCCAATCTCAGAAACTAGCTATGTGACCCTGGGAAAGTCATTTAACCCTATTTGCCTCCATTTCCTCATCTGTAAAATGAGGTGGGAAAAGGAAATGCAAACCACCCCAACATCTTTGCCAAGAAAACCCAAATGGAGTCATAAAGAATTGGATATGACTGAACAATAACAGTAAGTCCAATGTTAAAAGCAACAAGTGTTTTTAATTTTTTTTTAATTTTCCATATACATGGTACTATAAAAGGTAGTTTAGGGAATAACATATATTGGATATGATCCCTCCACTTGAAGCTAGTAATAAATAACTAAAATTTCAAAGCGCTTTATATAGGCTCTCATAGGTTCTCTCCCAATATTCCACTGAGATGGGTGCTAATTTTATTCCTAATTCACAGTTGAGGAAATTGAGATTCAAAAAATTTAAATGACTTATCTCAAGATCACATATCTATTTAGTGTCAGAGGCTTGATCCGAACCCACATCCTCAAAACACCAAGATCAGAACTCTTTCCATTATAAAACATTCAGTTTCTTGTTGTGATGGTGAATGTTAAGCCCGTTCCCTCCAGAAGAAAAAAAAATGTATACAATATATACTTTATGTTTCATCTGCCTCAATAATATGTTCTCTATCACTTTCTGATCCAGATAAGAAACAAAATAATAAAGCAAGCTGTGATTGTAGCATTTCCTTATTTCTTGTATAAATGCTCACATTGAAATTTTAACTATTAGCTAAACTGATTTAATCTAACTCCAAGATACTCTCCATAAAAAGATAGCTAATTAAATAGAAAAGATAAAGCATTGCATTGGACAATAGCTAAGTATCATAAGAAATCAAAGGAAGAACTCACTAAAATCCTATGTGGTCAAGTCAGGCTTTGAAGACATAAAAGATTTGAACTGAACTTGAATAGGTAAAATTTTGATAGGCAGAAAAGAGAGGGAAAGGTTTCCAAGTAAATGCAATCTGAATCAAAATGACAGAGAAATAATTTATTTTTTTTTGTTTCTCCTCAAGTTGGCAACAGGGTGATAGACCTTAACCTAAAATAAACCAGGATAACATATCCCCTTCTTAACCCTGTCTCCCACATAGCATCTTCTTCATGTTGTATCTCCCCAGAAGAAAACTCTCATGTTAAAATATGACACTAGGGTTGAACCTCTTATGTACTAATTAAAATGACCAAGTCATTTTATAGATTCAGTAGAAGGTGGAGAGAGTGGAGAAATGTTCTCATCTCTATAACACTTTGCTGCACTCTCTCCCTCCCTTACAGCAACCTTGCTATTCAAGAATATTGGTGAGTCTTGGTAGTGGTGGTGTTTTCATGCTTGTTTTTAATAAAGGCATCATTTTAGTATTTTACAAAATTTTAGGTATGTTCTCTCAACTCTGGTTCTGAGAATAAACATAAAAACTTCTCAGAAACACAGAGTGCCTGCAACTATATGGGGATGAGCTCAAGGAAGGGGTAACTCAAGCTGGCCTCCTTGCTTTACTGCTTTTCAGTGGCTCTTGAAAATTCAAGAGATAGTCAGGAACATATTCCTTCCTCTGACCTGAAACAGTTCTGTTTGAATAAAGAATTTCAGTGGGTAATGAGGAAATAGCCTTTCTCTTCCACAACTCCCAAAGACAAGCTGTCCTCACCCACTCAACCTCCCCCCACAGAGAAGAAGCAATATAAGTCTCCTAGAGGGAAAGTTAATAAAGTCAGCTTTTAATTTGAACCTGAAAACTAAGGGAAAATTAGATTTTAGTTTAAGCAATGAATGCTACTTTGTATAGAAAAGGAGGGCACAGCTTTTGTGAGTATGTATTTTTAAAAAATGATTTATACTTATATTACTAAGATGATGTATAGAATAAGTTGCCCTTTCTGTAGCATGGAGATAACATTCAGTTTTATAAACGGGTTTAATTTGAACATTGATATGCACCATCAAGCTTGACACTTCCAAATTCAGAAGATAAAATAGCTGCATCAAGCATTATATTGGAAAGTAGATTGCCTTCTCTTGTCCCAGTAAATACTGGCACAATATACTCTGAAAACATTCAGGTAGAGGAAAAATCTGTGAGCCTCCAAAAGTGAAAAATGGATGCAATCTAAACAAGTAGCTCACTTCTTTCAGTGACAAGATCAACTTCTTTTTCATGTATATCTCTAATGGGTTCTCTGGTCTATTGTAATTCCTACAAGTTGTATTTAGGATGCTAATTTCATTTTCATTTTTTCAGGGAATGGTAGGGGGCTTTCGAGCAATAACAAGATGAAAGCCTCTTGCAGAATTTACCATTCATAACAGATATAATGGATGTGGTAGTACATGATCCTGGAACCAACACTCACTTTCCTTGGGCCTCAGTTTATTCACTTGTAAAATAAGGGAATTGGATGAGATCAGAGTCTCCTAAATTATTTTATATCTTGCACACTTTTGGCAGTTGTTGGCAATGCTGGAGCCTTTCTTGGTTGGAATTATGTTTTTAAATTTTCAAAATACATAGGATCACAACAGAAATCATCCGTATTATGTAGGATGAATTAGTGCTAGAAGAACCAGAAGACAGCAAGACCCAAAGATTTGGAGATTTTTCTCTATAATTCAGGCAAGATATATGAAAATTTTGAAATAGGATAACAGTAATGAAAATGGAAAAGAAAAAAAATAAATTCAAGAAGCAGTCCAGTGAAAGAATCAATAGGATATGATATTGAAATACCCAGGGGAGAGAAAATACAGGACAGCCAGAATAATGTAAGTTTAAGAGCATTTATTGCTGGCCAGCAACTGAGTCCCACCAGAACAAACCTAGGGGAGTCAGTTCTCAGCAGTTTCAGGGACACATATTTATAGGAGAAAATCACAAGAATGTTCTGAAACATTTATCACAATAAAATTCCATTCCAGACAGGTGGCAAAGGTTAACAGGGAAACAATATTTCTTTAAGTTTTCTGCTTGTCAAGCTGTCAAGATCTTTGGTTATTGATAAGGTTAAAGTGACACATCTAGGGGCCTGTGGTAGGAAATACTACCTGCATTAAGGAGTGAAGAGCTGGTGACATAGTTCTTAGTTAGGGTTAGGGTTAGGGTTAGAGTCGGGAGTCAGGAGGCCAGAATTTAGGGTTAGAGTCGGGAGGCTGCAGTTGAAACAGAGGTAATAGTCTCATGGTCTCAGAAGTACAGGACAGAGTCCATCCATTTCACTATGATAGGCAAAGAAGAGAGCAAAAATGCTCATATTTCTATCTATAGTATATCATGTTATAATCTGAAGGAATATGATAGGTTTGCTTTCAGAAGAAAATAAAAAGGGAAAGATAAAAAACAAAGTTCTCAGAAGAAAAAAAATTCAAATGAAAAACTTAGGATGCAAGCAGAAAAATCTACAAAGAACATATTAAAATTAGGAGGAAAGATAATTTCCAAAACATCCAAAGTCTTAAGTTCCTCCAAATAACTATTGTCCATTTATTTACTCTGCAAGATTGCTTAATATTTCTAAATGAGCTATTCTTTTTTCTAAATCATTGTCTTTTGCCTTTTAGAATATTGTAGTCTATGCTCTCTTCTTTATGGTGATTAATAATTATAAAATATGTGTAATTATGACTAGAGTTCTTCAGGACTAAAACTCTGACTGCTTGCAGTATTTTTTCTTTTACCTCAATTTTGACTATGCTATTCCTGAGAGTATTTATTTTTTTCAAAATGTTACTGATGGTCTCTTTCTATTTGTATAGTTTGCTCTCTGACTTTAAGAGATCTGAACATTTTTATTTCTTTATTTCATAAAATATGATATCCAAGTTTTTTTTGTCTTGACTTTCAAATAGACACTGTGTCTTCAATTCCCTTTCTGACATTTCTTTTCTAAGCTAAGTAATTTTAAATATTAAATACTTTCAATTTTCTTCAATTTTTCAATATTTTTGCTGTTTTAATATTTCCTTAATATTTGCATATTCAAATTTTCTTAATAATTTTGGTGTTCAACATATTTAATATTTTATGTTTTTAATATTTTAATATTTAATATTTCTCATGGAATCACTAACTTCTGTTTAGTCAATTCTAGTCTGTTAATTGGAGAAGTTATTGTATTTCTTGTGCTAAGTTTTTAATTCTATTTCCAAGTCTCTCTTCCATAGTTCTCATTTCTTTTTTAATTCTTTTAATTCTTTCTGCTATCATTGCCATCATCTCATTTAAAATTCCTCCTTTTAGCTAATATAATTTTTCCTAGGAATTCTAATTATTTTGTTAACAAGCTATGTTTTTAAGGCTTTGCAGTCATATGTGAAGTTATTTTCCTCTTCTGGGTTTATTTCTCAAATATCTCTGAGATCACAATAGCTCTTTATATGTTTGTTTAGTTTTTCTCCTAGTGATTTGCTCCAAAAAATATGGTATTATTAGTTTAGCTAAGAGCTCCAGAATCTGAGTCTGTAATTCTGGCCCTTCCAAAAGACTCCTACTCCTATACTGTTGTCCTAGTTATGGAATTGAGTACAAGAACTGCCCTAGGCAATCTAGGGCTTAGGAATCAGGGCAACATAGTATTCTTGACCCAGGATCTAGGATGAGTCTGCAATTACTTCTGGACATTCTTGGTGTCCATGCATTTCTGGCTTCAAAACTCTGAGTTACTACTCCAGCCCTAAAAAATTCTCATGCTGCCCAGCTGGGGAGAAAGAAGGTTGAGTATATGTTCAGTTCTAGCTAATCTCTTTTGGAGTTTAGGGCACTTAGTCCTTGCTCCCATCCCCTCTATTAGTTTGTTCTGATACCAGCTTTTCTGGCCTAGCTGTGTCCGTATTTTCAGCACATTACTATTCCACGTTTTTTGTTGTGGTAACAAACCTAGAGCTTGAATTTGTGATTTGAGACAAGAAAGATGACTGCTCTTTTAATTCATAAATAACTGCTTGGTTGGTGTTTTTAGAAAGTAGTTAGAACAATTGTGGGGGGGGGGGACTCACCTATTTCATCCCTATCATGGATCAGTTTCTCAAAAGACAATAATATTTAAAAAATACACTCTTCATCACTACACAATCAAAAGCCATTTACCACAAAAATAGGGTGTATAAGAGACAATTTAAGGATGATATGACTCCCAGACAAATATAGCAGATTAAAAAACTTGAACATCACAATGAAAGAAATGATACAAGAAAACTGTCCAAGATTTCTGAATATAGAATGCAAAATACCAATCAAAAGAATCCATAAATTGATTCCAGGAGGAGATAAAAGAATCCATAAATTGATTCTAGGTGGAGAAAAAAGCAAAAATACAAACAAAAAAAAAAAAAAAAAAAAAAAGCTTATGTTTCAAATTCCAAGACACATTGTGGCTAAATTTAACAATTCCAATAACAAACATTTTTTAAACTGTGAATAATCAAAGGAAAAACCTTCTACTATAAAAGAATAGGAAGGTGGAACCAAGATGGACTACATACCCTAAATTCCTCTGAATAGGCCTAGATAATTCATGGAATCTAATCCAACTTGGAAAATCCAATAAAAAATCAAAATTCATCATTTTTTGTTCAGTACAGATCAGAATAAGGAAAAAGAGAGGTCTGTAAAACACAGGAGATGGGCCTAACAAATGGAAGACTCTAGTGCATAGAAAGAAGTTGTGCACAGAGTACCCAGATCTATACCCTTGTATCCCCATACTCATAGTAGAACATCAAAAGGAAGATAAGTATCAACTGGCACCTTTCTAGCTTACAGCCAAATTTGATGTCATAGATGTAGAATACACTAAGGAGTCAGAAACAGTTAGTTAGGGGAAGAATTCTGAGGTAGGGAGTAGGAGAAGTCTACTTGAGCTATGTACTAAGAAGTTCACAGTTTTGGCCTTTAACATTGAGTTTGAAGTAAAAAAAAAAAGTAGTCTTGAAGAATAAGCAAACAAACAAAAAAGAATCCTACCATAAAAAACTATTGTAGTTATATTGTATTTAACATATACTTTAACATATTTTAACATGTATTGATCTACCTGCCATCTGGGGAAGGGGATGGGGGGAAGGAGGGGAAAAGCTGGAAAAGAATGTTTTGTAAGGGTCGATGCTGAAAAATTACCCATACATATATCTTCTAAATAAAAAGTTATAATAAAAAAGAAAAAAACTATTGTAGCGACAGAATCATTCAAGATATAAACCCCAAGGGAAAAAAATGACTCCAAATATCTACAAACAAAACCTTAAAAAAAAAAAAAACATAGTCTGGACACAGATTTAATTAGAATTCTGAGAAAGAATGAAACAAGAGAGTCTTCTTTTAAAGTTAAACATGTTCTTTTTTTAATTAATGAAATGAGAGTTCTAGGAGAAATTATGGAAAAGAAATGAAAGTTATTTAAAAAAAAGAATTAGGGAGGGAATTAATAGGTTGACTCAAGAGTTTCACAAACTTTGTGAAAGTAACAAACTTTCTGACAATTAGAATTATTTAAACAGAAACCAAAAATTCCATGAGGCAACAAGAAATGTTAAAAAAAAACAATGTCAAGACTTGAGGGTGGGGGGGGTGGAATACAAGAAAATATAAAGTATTTCATAGTAAAAAATTCCTGGAAAATAAATGAAGTAGAAACTAATGTAAGCATCTTTGGTCCATGATGACTAAAACAAAAAGAACTTAAATGTCATATTTCAAGAAATCTTAAAAGAAAACCACCCATGTCTCTTAGAACAAGAGCACAAAATAGAAATAGAAATGACACACCAGTCTGAAAGAAAAAAAAATCTAAATAAAAACTTCAAGTAAAATCAGGTCCATAACTAAGTGATTTTGGCTAAAGAAAAAGTACTTCAAGCAGCCAAAAGGAAAGAATTCAAATGTCAACCACGGATCACACATAATTTAGCAGTCACCACTATAAAGGAGGAGAAAGTTGAAATATGATATTCCACAAATTTAAGAATATGGTCTTTATATTTTAAAATAACTTAATTATAATCCTAAATGGTCAAAAAATATATCTTTAATGTGATGGAAAATCAGTACTGCATTAGAAACTTTAAAAATTCAAACCCAAGAGTGAAGGGAAACAAAATAAACACAAACAGTTATGAAGAAATAAATAAATATAAACTGCTTATATTCAAATATAGGGAGTAGATATATGTACTTCACTGAACACTAACATCATCAAGAATCATAGAGGTAATCTAATTAAACAAGTTCTGGGAATGTTTCTGCTATTTCTTAATAATTTTAAGACTGGAATTGAAAGAGTAGGAAAGTAACTATACTGGAAGGGCAAAGTGAGGAGAAATAAATGAGCAGGAAAAGAAAGATTAGCAAAATTTATCTCACATAATCTCACAATTAAACATCTAGAAGATGTTTATATAATTAGAAGAAGATGGAAAAAATGGCTGACATTTCAATATTACTCTCATATTAACTTGTGAAGAGAAGGTAGAATACACACATACATATGTAAAAGGGTTGAATATTGGAACACCTTTCTTTGCACAGGGTATTAAAGAGGGAAAAGAAAAAAGGTGAATTAGAGGAAAGGTAGAAAAAGAAAGTGGTTACTCCCAAGAAAAACATATTTATTGTTCTTTTTGAAGTGGCAAACAATAAGAATCTAGGGAAGTATCTACATATTATAAAACAATTGGACAAGTTTTGGTACACAAATGTGATGAAATACTATTTTGCCATAAGAAATGTTGAAGAAGATGAATTCAAAGAAACCAAAGAAAATTTGTACAAATTGATGCAGAGTAAAATGAGCAGAACCAGAGACATATAATGATAGCGATATGGCAAAAACAAAACAAGTTTGAGAAAATTATGAATTTTGATTCCAAATTCAATTTCCAAGGCCCTAATGATAAAATATGCTATCCAAATCCATTTAGAGAGGTGAATGCAGAATGAAACATTAAAAAAATATATGTCCAAGGTGGACATTTGTTTTGTTTGACTCTACATGTTTACAAGAAGGATAGTATGTATTTGTGGAGGAAGACTCGTTCTTAATTGTGGGAGTGGAAGGAGGAATGTGCATTTTCACTTATTGAAAAAAATTATATAACTTAAAAATCTATAACAGGAAAGGAAGTCAAATACACAAGTTATGGGTATCCTCTCAGTTTCTAATTCTTTGCCACAACAAAAAGAGCTGATATAACTACTTATCATATGGGTTCTTTTCTTTGATTTTTTTGGGCATAGACCTTTTAGCAGTATTTCTGAGTAAAAAGGTATATAAAATTTAATAAATTTGGGTCATAGCTCTAGATTATTTTTCAGAATGATTGAACTACTTCACAAGTCTGTCTATATAAGGTGCATTAGTGTATCTATTTTCCCACATCCCCTCCACCATTTGTAATTTTCTTTTTATTCTCTCATCTTAGCCAACATGCTGGGTATAATGTGGTGCTTTGAAATTGTTTTAATTTTAATTTCTCTAATCATGAGTGATCTGGAATCTTTTTTATATGATTTGTTAGCTTTCATTTATTCCTCTATATATTCATATTCTTGACCATCTATCTTTTGAGAAATGATTCTGATGCTTGTAAATTTGATTAAGTTCCTAATGAAAAAAAAAGTCAGAGGAAGGTGGTCTAAGTGTACCTGATCTAAAGCTATATTATATAGCAGCAGTCACCAAAACCATTTGGTATTGGCTAAGAAATAGACTAGTTGATCAGTGGAACAGATTAGATACAAAGGACAAAAAAGGGTACATCTATAGCAATCTAATCTTTGACAAACCCAAAGATACCAACATTAGGGATAAAAATTCATTATTTGGAAAAAACTGTTGGGAAAACTGGAAATTAGTATGGCAGAAATTAGATATGGATCCACACTTAACACCATATACCAAGATAACATTAAAATGGGTCCATGGTTTAGGCATAAAGAATGAGATCATAAACAGATTAGAGAACAGAGGATAGTCTACCTCTCAGACCTGTGGAGGAGGAAGGAATTTATGACCAGAGGAGAACTAGAGATCATTATTGATCACAAAATAGAAGATTTTGATTACATCAAACTAAAAAGTTTCTGTACAAACAATACTAATGCAAACAAGATTAGAAGGGAAGTAACAAATTGGGAAAATATTTTTAAAGTTAAAGGTTCTGACAAAGGTCTCATTTCCAAAACATATAGAGAACTAACCCTAATTTATAAGAAATCAAACCATTCTCCAATTGATAAATGATCAAAGTATATGAACAGACAATTCTCGGATGATGAAATTGAAATTATATCCACTCATATGAAAGAGTGTTCCAAATCACTACTGATCAAAGAAATGCAAATTAAGACAACTCTGAGATACCACTACACACCTGTCAGATTGGCTAAGATGACAGGAACAAATAATGATGAATGTTGGAGGGGATGTGGGAAAACTGGGACATTAATACATTGTTGGTGGAGTTGTGAAAGAATCCAGCCATTCTGGAGAGTAATTTGGAACTATGCCCAAAAAGTTGTCAAACTGTGCATACCCTTTGATCCAGCAGTGCTACTACTGGGCTTATATCCCAAAGAGATATTAAAGAGCGGAAAGGGACCTGTATGTGCCAAAATGTTTGTGGCAGCTCTTTTTGTTGTAGCTAGAAACTGGAAGTTGAATGGATGCCCATCAATTGGAGAATGGTTGGGTAAATTATGGTATATGAAGGTTATGGAATATTATTGTTCTGTAAGAAATGACCAGCAAGAGGAATATAGAGAGGCTTGGAGAGACTTACATCAACTGATGCTGAGTGAAATGAATAGAACCAGAAGATCGCTGTACACTTCAATGCTGTATGAAGATGTATTCTGATGGAAGTGGATAACTTCAACATAAAGAAGATCCAACTCACACCCAGTTGATCAATGATGGACAGAAACAACTACACCCAGAGAAGGAACACTGGGAAGTGAATGTAAATTGTTAGTACTACTGTCTATCTACCCAGGTTACTTATACCTACGGAATCTAATACTTAATATGCAACAAGAAAATAGTATTTACACACATATATTGTATCTAGGTTTTACTGTAACACATGTAGGATGTATGGGATTGCCTGTCATCGGGGGGAGGGTGTGGAGGGAGGGGATAATTTGGAAAAATGAATACAAGGGATAATATTATAAAAAAAATTACTCATGCATATATACTGTGAGGGGAAAATTCCAAATTAAAAAAAATTTGATTAAGTTACCAATATATTTCAAAAATGAAAATCTTATCAGGAAACACACTGCAAATATTTCCCCTTATTTTCTGTTTTTCTTTCAATTTTGCACTGCTTTTATTAATACAAAAACTTTTAAATTTTGTATAATCAAAATTATCCATTTTACCTCCAATGAATTTCTCTAGTTCTTGTTTGAAATGAACTATTGTTTTGAAATTGTATCTTATCACTATCTCCCTGACTATTCCATTGTTAGTAAATATATAAGTAATCAGTGCAAGGTAGCAATAAATAAGAGTTAGGAACTAAGATAAGAACATAAAGAGAAACATAGAAGCCACTTACCAAAACTATCTCCTAAATTAATCAAGGCCTTATGGAAAGCCTATATACTAAATTAAGAAAAGCTAGCTTTTGGTGGGCGGCTGCAGTAAAACAGAAACAACAAAATAATGCTAATAAGGCTACACTAAAATGGTGTGGATGATAATCTGTCTCCCCCATCAAAACCTTAAAAAATGAAACCCCAAAGCCTTGCCTCTCAAGTACTCCAACTACCCCAGCTCCATACTTTCCAAGTACTTTCAATACTCATCTGCAATTATATGTCCTCTTCCACATCCATTTTCCACTCTACCTCCCTCTCCCACCTCATTTCCCAATTCATCTGTTTTTGTAATCATTGTCCCATATTAAAGAATTTTATGTGAATGATGCACTCTCCCCCATTTGCTACCAGCATATCCCAAAAAAACCTAAGCTGGAACTCCTTGGTCTACTATCCCCTCCTTAAAAATAAACTAATACTTGGGCTAGGACTAGGTCACCAAAAGCTCTACCTACTATGAGGGAACATGACAGTAAGCACCCACTAGTAGAAAGCAAGAACTGTGGGTTGAACTCTGTTCCTCTAGTTTTGGATCTCCTCTCATGGTTGGGATTAATAGAACTATTATCTATACATCTAATAGATAATTTCTTCCACATTCCACGAATTTGCTTATGGCATTATCCCTTATGTCTAAATTATGTATTTATTTGGAGTGTATTGTGGTGTGAGATGGAGAATCATGTTTAGTTTCTTCAAGACTACTTTTCAATTTTCCCAACAGTTTTTTTTGCAAATAATGAGTTATTGTCCTTATAGTTGGGATCTTTGGATTTATCAAACACTAGGTTACTGTATTAATTTTCTTCTGTATTTTGTATACCTAATCTGTTCCAGAGATTAATCTTTATTTTTCATCTGAACTACCAAATTGTTTTTTATATTTACAGCTTTGTAGCATAATTTGATACCTATCATTGTGAAATTCTCTTCCTTCTCATTATTTTTTCATTTATTCCTTTACTGTTTTTGACTATTCCTCCAGATGAATTTTGTTAATAATTTTCTAGTTCTATAAAGTTTTTTAATCATTTGATTGATATGACACTGAATAATTAAATTAATTTAGATAGTGTCATCATTTCTATTTATATTGGTTTTGATTACCCATGAGTAATTAATATTTTCTAATTATTGAGATCTATCTTTAAAAGAGTACTTTATAATTTTGTTCATATGATTCTTGTATATCTTGTAAGGTTGTCCAAATGGTAAAAGATGTAAAAAAGGAAAAAAAAAAGATGTAAAAAAAGTTATCAAGAAAGGAACTCTTTAAGAAGTAGAATTAACCAAATGGGAAAAAAAAGGTATCTAAATTCACTGAAGAAAATAATTTCTTAAAAATTAAAATTAGACAACTGAAGCTAATGACACCATGAGACATCAAGAAACAATTTTAAAAATTAAAATAACAAAAAGTAGAAAATATGAAATATTTCATCAGAAAAAAACAAAGTGACCTAGAAAAGAGGAAAAGAAGTGATAATTTTAAAATTGCAAAACTGATTAGGAGTCATGATCAAGAACTTTTTGATCAGGGAATGGCTGAATAAGCTGTGTTGTATATGATTGTAACAGGATACTCTTGTGCTATTAAAATATAAAATGGATGCTTTCAGAAAACCCTTGGAAGATTTACATGAATTGATGCAAAGTGAAATGAGGAGAACATAGAGAATATTTCACAGGTAATGGCAATATTTTGTCTTGTAAATGATAGCTATTGTCAGTAATGCAAAGCTCCAAGGCAATTTTAAATGACATGATATAAAATGCTATCTACCTTTTGAAAAGTACTGATTGAGTCTGAAGGCAGATTAAAGCATACTTTTTAAAAAAAATTTATTTGTTATTCTTGGGTGGAGTTATTTGGTCTACATTTTCTTTTGCAACATTACTACTATGGAAATGTTTTGTATGACTGCAAATGTAGAATCTATATAAAATTGTTTGCCTTTTCAAGGAGGGGGAAAAAAAGAGAGAGATGGAGAGAATTTGAAGTTCAAAAAGTTTTTTAAATATTAAAAAAAATTATTTACATGTAATTGAGAAAAATAAAAATTCAATACAAAAAATAAAACCCTAGTTGACTGATTTATGAAACAATATTTCTTTTCATTTGTTTTAAGATTAATTGATGATTCCAAGTGTGTTTTTATCTCCTTGAGAGGGTTGACTTCTTTTTCCCAGACATAAAGCAGAAGAGCAGAAAAACAGCTTATGCCTCCAGACAGCAAAACAGGTCCTTGGGTAGATAGTGAAGTGTTTGGCTTCTCATCTGCATTCCCAAGAGGAATATTTGGACACATTTTTAGCCTTTTTAATGAGATTTCTGTCCCTGTTCATGCTCAAAGGCAGATGTACCTGCCAAACTAGTAGAAAAAAAATAAGGATTTTATAGGGTTTTTTTCTCTGAAAAGACTTTTACTTTCAGAGTAAAAAAAAAAAAACTAGCCCCCAATTTCAACTACTAGAATGAAATCCTTCATACTCAACTCTGTTTAAGTACATATATTTCCTTTGTCTTTCTTAATTTAAAGCATATAGTTTTTTCTCCCCATAACCTTCATGTATACAATCTCATAATCACCTCAATTCTTTTAATAGTATTTTATTTTTCCATATACATGTAAAGATAATTACAACATTCATTTTTGTAAAACTTTTTGCTCCAAATTTTTCTCTCCCTCTCTCTTTCTTCCCCCCCCCTTCCTAAAACAGCAAGCAATCTGAGATAGGTTAAATATGTGCAGTTCTTTTTTTTTTTTTTTTTTTTTTTTTTTTTTTTAATTTTATTTATAAATTTTTTGACAGTATACATGCATGAGTAAATTTTTTTTTATTATATATATATATATATATATTTTATAATATTATCCCTTGTATTCATTTTTCCAATTTACCCCCCCTCCCTCTATTCCCTCCCCCCGACGACAGGCAATACCATACATTTTACATGTGTTACAATATAGTCTAGGTACAATACATGTGTGCGAATATCACTTTCTTGTTGCAATGTGCAGTTCTTTTAAACATATTTCCACATTTATCATTGTGCAAGAAAATCAGATAAAAAGGGAACAAACCACAAGAAACAAAAACAAACAATGACAACAGAAGTGAAAATACTATGCTTTGATCCATATTCAATCTCCATAGATTGTTAAATAGAGGCAAATGGCATTTTTCATCACAAGTCTATTGAAATTGTCTTGAATCAATTGCATTGTTGAAAAAAGTCAAATCCATCACAATTGATCATCACATAATCTTGTTCTTACTGAGTACAATGTTCTTCTGGTTCTGTTCACTTCATTCAGCATTAGTTCATGTGAGTCTTTCAAGGCTTTTCTGAAATCAGCCTGCTCATCATTTTTTATAGAACAATAATGTTCCTTATATTTGTATACACCATAATCTATTGAGTCATTTCTCAACTAATGGGCATCCATTCAATTTCCAACTCCTTGATGCATCACTAACTTTTAAGTGAAAATAAAGACGTTGTCTGGAATTATCCATAGATTTTCTTTCTTTTTTTGCCTAACATAGTATCTGTTATTTTATAAGTGCTTAATTGATATTTAAAACAAGGTAATATTTAAAGATAATGAAAAATAATTCATATTTTAAAATTTCAATTGAGTGTAAATCGTTATTACATGGAGGTATTTGAAAAATCACAGGATTACAAATGATAAACTATAGCCAGGAGGTAGTATGAAATACCAGAAGGCATCCCTAGTCTAGATTAAGACCTTGATTATCTCTTATAATTATGACCTGTGTGACTTTGAGCAAGTAACTTAATATCCTTGGGCTTAAGTTTCTTCATTTATAGAATGAAAGGATTGAATTAAATAACCTCTGAACCTCTTCTAGTTCCAGTCCTATGATTCTAGAATCAACTTACATATAAAACAATAAGTTTTCACTGTGCTTAAATATCTTTTCCAGCAAATGATGCTGAATCGTTTAATTTGCTTTGCTTCTATGAGTCACTGATTACATTGTTGTTAAGAAAATCAAAGGAAGTTCTATTATTAGGCACTAGTGGGTCAACTGGTTAAGAAGGAGACTGCAGGAATTTAGGAATAGGTCTTGCACATCTATCTCATCAACAGAAAACTTGACAATCAAAAAGATTCAGTATCTTCCCTCTAAAAGTTTGCATTTGATTTTTTTTTTTGGTCTAGCACCATAATTTCATTGATGTGGAGTGCTTCTAGTCAGGAAACTCGCTCTACTGATGCAGGTCAGCATTGGTTCTTTCCACTAAGATTATTTCCAATTTTTCTATAAATATGTTTTACTTATAATAATCCTTTGTATGTTGTCTTCTCCATTAGATTATGAATTCTTTGGGATCAAAGACTGCTTTTTGCCTTCCTTTACAATTAATGCTTTGTACAATGATTAACGTATAGGAGGTCCTTAATAAATGCTTATTAATTGATCAACTAACTGTTCTGCAACTTATATTAGGCAATTAGGTGTTACATTGGGTAGAGTGCTGGTCTTGTAATCAGAAGGCCTGAGTTCAGGCACTTACTCAGGCACTTATTAGGTATGTGATCTTGAGCAAGTCACTCTAAGCACTATCTGCCTCTGTTTCCTCAGCTGTAAAATGAGCATAAAAGCACTCACTTCTCAGGGTTGTGAGAATCTAGTGAAATAATATTTATAAAGTCCCTAACACATAGTAGGTGCTAGGATGCTATTAACATCATTATTATTATCTTTAAATGGTTCTTGTCCATTCCTGAAAAGAACCAAAATGGTATCACTATGTTGAGGTTCAACGTGCAAGGTACAAAAAGTAGCTGATCAGACCAATGTGACCTCAAAGGATTCTATCATAGTTTGGGCGCAAATAGTCCATATGAACAGTTGATTGGAGTACTGGGAGGTTAATAAGTTGCCTAAGGGGAAGGAAATAGCAAACCACTCCAATATCTTTGCCAATAAAGCCCCATGGCCACTATTGACAGGCTATGAAATTATGAAAAGTTGGATATGACTGAACAACTTAACAACAACAGAGAGGTTACCCAGTTAGTGTGAATTAGAGGTAAGACCTGATCAGGTCTTTCTCACTAGGAGGCCAGAGATTTATCCATCACAAATTACCTAATTACATTTTTCAGTAGTATTTTTTCTTTACCCAAATTTCATTACTTTCAATTGTTTTAGCTCTGTCCAACTATTTGTGATTCTATTTAGATTTTTTTTGGCAAAAATACCAAAGTGGTTTGTTATTTCCTTCTCTAGCTCATTTTTAGATGAGAACTGAGGCAATCAAGGTTAAATAACTTACTCAGGATCACACAGCTAGTATCTGAGGCCATATTTGAACTTAGGTCTTCCTTACTCCAGGCCCAGTGCTTTATTCACTGTGGCATGTAGCTGTTCAACTTTTATGCAACAATTGATCTAAAATAAAGGAGTAATTTTTATAGCATGGAATTTATGCTAAGCTTTTATTTCACTCAGTTGATCTTTATATCACTTCAGGATACAAACTAGGATCAAAGGTCTTATAGGCAAAGAAAGTAATAAGTACTGAGTCAGCATTTCTATCCTGCCCCAAAAAGGTTACAGGAAAAGTGAAGTGCTGAATTAAATTGTGATCACAGACGTCCCTCCTACATTCTAATATTTATAGTAATAACAATTGAGTATTTTACAAATTTCACATCTTCATGAACAATGACCACAGTGCTCTTAAACTTTATTTCAAATTTTACCTAAGACATCTCAGACATTTACTTGTTACAAATAATTCAGCCTTGGTTCGTTCTTCTGTAAAAATGGGGATAATAATAATATCATCTCACAGAGTTGCTAGGAACAAATGAGAATATATGTAAAATACTTTGCAAACTTCAAAGTGCTTTCTAAATGCTAGCCATCCTTTATGTAATCATCAATAAGTAAATCCTTAATAAATATATGTTCGACCACACAGTATTCCTTTTAGTAATTACTCTATGTTTTACTAGTCTCATTTTACAAATGATAAAATAGATTCTGGAAAGCTTAAATGATTGCCATAGTCAGCAGCTATCAGAAAGTCAGAATTAAAATCCAGGTCTTCTGATTTTAAGTCTCATTTGCTTCCCACTAAACCAGGCAATCTATACATCTATACTATAGACTGTTCATTTCATTACCTCTCAGCTTAAATAATAATAACCAGTATTTATATAACACATTAAGGAAAATAATTGCTCATTTAATAACTAGCATTTACATAGTACTTTAAGGTTTGCAAAAGACTTTTACATATTTCTTCTTGTTTAATCCTCATAGCATCCTATTATTATTACTCCCATTTTACAAATAGGAAAATTGATACAGAGACAGATTAAGTGATTTATACAGGACTGGACAACTGCTATATGTCTGAGCCAGTATTTGAAATCAAATCTTCCTGACTCCAAATCCAGCACTCTACTCACTGTGCCACCTAGCTGCTTGCCAATTATTTAGCTCACAGGAGTTATTCATTGCTAACTTTATCTAGACACTCTCATCACCCTCACTTGTTACCATTTTTACTATGTGCCTAATTATGAATAAAAGGGGTCCCCTGACTCTTCCCAATGGCTATTGCTGAAATAGCAAAGTTACATGATTCAACATGTCCCTAAATTCCATAGGCAAAGTAGCCCACTTGAATAAACCAAAATCACTCATTAAATTGGTCTGTTTGAAGTGATCATAGGAGACACGCTAAATGAAGAAAAGTAGCAAAGAAGAAGAGTTGGTAAAAGACAATTTTACAGCCTTATTGTTCTTATTTTTTCTGAGATATGGTTTCAGTAGCCCATCCTATAAGGTATACACAGGCAAAACTACCTACAGATTTCTACATTAATTTAGTTACCTGGGAAAGAATTGAATAATTACCTAGAAAAATAAAAAAAAATTACCTAGAAAAAAAAATTCAAGGGAAGCAGTGTACATATTGACCTTATCTGACATATGTCAATAGATAAGATTCAAAAATAGAGAAAAAAACAAATAATTAAATTATTAGGATTTTAATGATTCACCAAATATTTATTAAGCACTTATTAAGTGCAAGTTTTGAAATCT
The DNA here is from genome assembly GCF_048593235.1 of Sminthopsis crassicaudata. Classification (NCBI taxonomy): domain Eukaryota; kingdom Metazoa; phylum Chordata; class Mammalia; order Dasyuromorphia; family Dasyuridae; genus Sminthopsis; species Sminthopsis crassicaudata. Next base: position 225,013,179 of record NC_133620.1, read on the forward strand.
CAAGCACTACACTCTCACATAGGAATTTCCCAGATTTTAAGTATTAGAGGGTTGTCAAGAACACTGAGAAGTTAAATAATAATAATAGCTAGGCATCTATATGACATTGGAGATTTTCAAAGCATTTGACATATATCATCTCATGTGCTTCATGACAACTATAAGAAAGATTTCATTGTTCTTCCCATTTTACAAATGTACAAAATAAGGGTGTAAAATGCTGCATGACTTACCAAGGATCAAACAGCCACTAAGTATCTGAAGTAGGATTTGAATGTGTTTCCTGATTCTAAGACTAGCACCAGACATATCCACTTAATCTTGTCATCTTCATCACAGAGTACAAAAGAAATACCTACGTGTGTGTCTGTATTAATTAACAATATATAATGAGTTTATTTGCTGTTTTCCCCCAAAAAGAAAAGGATTACAACTCTTTATTGGCTATGAAAGTGGTTACAGAGTTGGTAATCAACAACAACTGAACTTTGGGCATAATTTATTACATAATGCCTTTTAAAATTTATGCAGAGCTTTATGTGTTTATGGGTGGAGGAGGGACAGTATTCTTTCTACTGAAAATCATTTTGATTTCTTTATTTTGAAGGAGTTGTTCAGACTGACAACATGAGAAATGTTATGGAAACAATTCTGTGGCATTTCACAAAATTCAGTACATCTAGGCCAAAAGTCATTCTGTGCTTCAGGCATCTGAATGGCCACACAGATATTTAATGACTGGTTACCCAATCAACTGAATATGAAATGCCAGTATTTTTAGATTTGTATCTGTCACAAGTAAGGAAAAAATGTGACATCTCTGGGAACTCCACTATGCCCAAACATTATTTGAACATTCCCTTGGTTTTTTGGGGGAACAAGAGGAAATGACTTCTGGTGGCTTAAGTTTCTCCTTCCTGTAAAAATGTGTTCATACTACTACTAGGTCTATTTCCAAAAATGATTGGGGAAAAGGGAAAGAATCTATAAGCTCTAAAATGTATGCAGTAGCTCTCTTTGTAGTGGCAAAGAATTGGAAATTGCAGGGATATCCATTAATTGAGGAATGGCTGAACAAGTTGTATCATACAATTGTGATGGAATGCTGTGCTAAAAGAAATTAATGATCTTAGAAAAACACGGATAGATTTGCACAGGATAATAAGCAAAATGAGCAGAGCCAAGAGGATGTCGTATTTAGTAATAGCAATATTGTTTAAGAACAACTTTGTATGGCCAAGCCATTTTGACTATAAATATCTTGATTAAATACAAAAGAGTTTTGAAGGAAGATAGCATTTGAAAATAGAGAGGGAACTGATAAATAAAAGTATGAACAAAATGATTTTTACATATAAATATGTTTACATCTAATAGTATCCTTCTCTAGGGTGGGGGGGAAAGAAAAACTTTTTTTTTTCACAGTAACTATTATATATTTAAAGACAAATGCAAGTTGTACATAATAGATTTTAAGTTTCATGTGTAATCATATTTTTAAAAATTATACTGTTATAGAAATGTTTGTTTTATTCCCCACAAATTAATTTTTAAAAGTAATTTGCTGTGAAAAATATGTGTTCTTGCCACATGCACTAGAAGTAAAAATAACACACATTTGGGCAAGAATGACTTACTCTGGATCTTAGCTTTGACAAATATCTGTTGAGATTTGGTTTCATCTTAGAATCCATATAGTCATGGAGATTCTATGACAGTTATTTGAGGTCTTCCCATAGTTGCATTTACTGAATAAGTAATTCTAGGTAAATCCTAATCTCTTAAAATTTTAGTTCCTTTATGTGTAAAATGAAAATAGTTTTTGATCTACTTGCCTTACTTTGTTCTTATCAGGAATTCTAATCAATCCAAAAACCAACCATAATCCAGAGGACTCAGAGGAAACATACTGCCCACTTTCTGATAGAGAAGTGAGAGACTTAGGACATGGATTGAGACTTTTTAAACATGACAAATGTGTCTATCTGTTTTTACTTTTTTAATTGTACAAGAGAGGAAGAAAGAGAGAGAAGGCATATTTTATTTGGAAATAAAATTTTATTTAAAAAATCTTATAGCATTTAGAAATCATTTATTATCACAAACTGCTTTCTCTAAAACAAATCCATAGAGTGAGTAGTGCAAGTATTTTCTCCCCATTTTACAGATAAGGAACTGAGACTTATCACCACACAGCTAGTAACAATCAAAATTATTGTTTGAACATCTAGTCTTTTGACTAAAAATCTAAGGCCTTCTCAATCCTACTAAACTAGTTGCATGTTAAGACTGTTATATTGAAACCTCTCTATAATGTTGGAATCTATAGACAAAACTACTTCTGACCCTTCCCAAAACTTAGCTTATATTTATTTTAAGTACCTAATATTTTTAAGTATTTTTATGCCTCGCTATAAAATGTAAGTTCATCTAGGGTAGGAACCATATAATTTTTATCTTTGCAATCTATGTACTTAGTACAGGGCACGCAAAAATTGGTACTGGATTACTTAGTTCAGTGATTGACCAGTCATGTTATAAAAGCTTTGTTCTATAAATTGTTATGTTTCTAAAAACTATAACTTGAACAGCAGTAGGAAAAAATCCATATAGTAATAATTCATATTATAATGAGTTCTGACTGCTTTTAATAGATAATTGAAGCAGCCTAATTTCAAAATAACTAAATAACTCCATTTTTACAAGCTGCCCAAAATGTTTGTGGCAGCCTTTTTTTGTAGTGGCTAAAAACTGGAAACTGAGCGGATGCCCATCAATTGGAGAATGGCTGAATAAATTGTGGTGTATGAACTTTATGGAATATTATTGTTCTGTAAAAAATGACCAGCAGGATGATTTCAGAGAGGCCTGGAGAGACTTACATGAACTGATGCTGAGTGAAATGAGCAGAAGCAGGAGATCATTGTATACAGCAACAAGAAGATTATATGATGATCAATTCTTATGGACGTGGCTCTCTTCAATAATGAGATGATTCAAACCAGTTCTAATTGTTCATCTATACCCAGAGATAAGACCATGGGAAATGAGTGTGTACCACAATATAGTATTTTCACTCTTTCTGTTATTGTCTGTTTGCGTTTTTGTTTTCCTTCTCAGGTTATTTTTACCTTCTTTCTAACTCCATTTTTCTTGTGCAGCAAGATAACTATATAAATATGTATACATATATTATATTTAACACATATTTAACATGTATTGGTTTACCTTCCACCTAGGGGAGGGGTGGGAGGAAGGAAGGAAAAATTTGGAACAGAAAGTTTTGCAAGGGTCACTGTTGAAAAATTACCCATGCATATGCTTTGTAAAAATAAAAAAAATTAAAATTTAAAAAATTAAATAATAATAAGGCCTGTTGCCCACCCAGCAAGTAACGTTGAGACAGATCATACAAACTTCTGGTTCTTTTCAGGCCATTCCTCCAGCCATTAATGAGTTCAAAAAACTTAGATTTGTGGTTTCTTGGATCCCACCTAAAAAGTGGTGGGGTATCTATCTGCAGAGTTGTCATTAGAATACAGCTAATTGGTCCCATTGTATTTTGTGGGACCTGTTTGCTTCCCTTCCCACATCTATCCCACAAACTGTCCTTGCTTTTCTAATTTTGTTTTTCCTTTCATTTTTGCTCCTGTTGTTCACACTGATGCCTTCACTGATATAAAATGTAACTGGGCTAGGAAATACAGGTCACCATCATGGCATAATATTAACAGTTTTCTAACTTTTGCTATCTTTATTAGTGCTCTGCCCCATGAATTTCCATCATAGTATAATTCCATGACCCTTAAAGTTGAGTTAATTCAAAGACTATCTGAAGTAAGAAATAACAACTAAAGGCCTAATTCACCTTTTCCTATTTTCTGATGCTTATCAAAAGTATTGGGGGAAAAAGTCAATGACAAATGATATGCCTATCCCCAAATACCTACTTTCTAGAAAACTTTCAGATTTTTGCATGCAGATCTAGAGATCAGCTCTGAATCAGTTTGTGCTTTAGACAGTTATATAACTTGCCTGTACAAAGCCCTTTTTAGTCTACAAAAAAAGTAGCCCTGCCAGCTGGGCTGAGTGCCTCTTTGGCAGAGCAATTTGAAATGTGGCCTTTGAGAATCTTTTTTTGGTTCCCACAATTACAGCCTCATTCAATTAATGACAATCAGGCTAACAGCAGTCCTCAAACCAAACCGCCAGCATCTGTTGTAATGGCTGCCTTTGCAGAGACCCACTAAAAAATACAGTGGTGGAAGAGAAGTGGACCAAATGGATGCTGGTGAATTGCCTCCCAGGCAATGAAAATATCCATCAAATGAGAAAATTATGTGCTGAGAGTGGACAAGGAAAAGAAATAAGAGCCTATTAAAATATATCCAGCTGCAGCTGTTGTCATAGCAGCATGTAGACTTCAAATAAAGCAAGTTCATAGTAGGTGAGAGTTTGGTTTAATTAACTATCCCTTTGCTAAAATAAAATAAAAACCAAACAACTTTGTATTTCAAATGTGTTTATATTTTCCAAAATCTCCAGTATATGATTTAATTTTATCTCAGAGCTCCAGTAATTTAAAAACTTGATAATTACTTGAGGTCTTCCTATGGCTTCCATTGTGATAAACAGATATTGATTATTGTCAAGCCCCAAAGCAGCATTGCCATTTGCTCTCAGCATATCCACAAAATACCTCAGAAGATTTTAAAGAAATCACCAATGATGACATTTTTTGGTCTTAGATAACATCCCTTGCTTTCCACATCCACCCAAAAGAAGTTCTTTAGCAATCTTTTCTCCTAGCTTTCTTTCAGGCATTAGTGAATTTATTAAGATAATAAACAGAACTAGCATTCAAGGTCTTCCTTAGGGGAAAAGCTTTTTTGACCTTTTTTCTCTTCTCTCTCTTTCACCTTTATGCTTTGTGAATCCCATGGTAAACAAACCAAGAAAAGTTATCTAACTCTTTAATACAAAGACCTCCCTTTTGAGATCATTTCTCTGTTTCAAAAGTGAATTTCAATTTTTTTTTCATAATGTCACATGGTGATTTTAGCAACTTTTGACACACTATAAATCATCTGGGAAACTCTACAGATAATTCTTCAATTCCTTAGAACTTAGCTAATCTAAACCATGTATACAACTCGAGAATGGTAGCACCAGGACAGTAATTTTGAACTTATGAGTGCATCAAATCATTGTCATTAAGCTTTACCATTTAAAAAAAAATCAGTGGTTGTCCAATCTAACTACTACTAGATTTTTTTTTCCTTTTAGAAACTTATTGCCCCATTGTCACTTTTATTTTATGAGATCTTGCATTTCAACTTTTCTTACATACCTGCTTCCCTGCCCCTTTCCCCAAGAGAGCAAGCAGTCTAATATAGGTTATTCATGTACAATTAAACACATTTCCACATTAGTCACATTGTGAAAGAAGAATCAAGAACAAAAGAGGGAAAACATGAGAAAGGGGAAAAAAACAAAATGAAAAATACTATGTTTTGATTTGCATTCAGATTCCATAGTTCTTTCCTTGGATCTAGACAGCATTTTCCATCATGAGTCTTTTGGAATTATCTTGAATCATTGCAACACTGAGAAAAGCTAAGTCTATCATAGTTGATCATGGAGAATATTGCTATTATTGCATACAATGTTCTACTGGTTCTGGTCACTTCACTTAGACTCAGTTCATGTAAGTCTCTCCAGATTTCTCAGAAATCTTTCTGCTCATTATTTCTTATAGTATGCCATTACATTCATGTACTACAACTTGTTCAGCCATTCCCCAATTGAATGGCATTGCTTCCGTTTCCAATTCTTTGTCACTAGTGTTTAAATATTTTTGTACCTGTGAGTCCTTCTCCTTTTTTATTCTCTCTTTAGGATACAGACTTAATAATGGTATTGCTGTATCAAAGGATATGCACAGCTTTATAGTCCTTTGGGTATATGGTTCTAAATTGCTTTCCAGAATGATTGGATCATTTCACAACTCCAGCACAGTATATTAGTGTTCCAATTTTCCCATATATTTTCCAACATTTATTATTTTTCCTTTTGGTCATATTGGCCAATCTGAAAGTTGCAAGGTTATATATCAGAGTTGTTTTGATTTGCATTTCTCTCATCAACAGAACATATTTTCATGAATATGTTGCAGGCCCGATTCATTTGATCTGCTCTGTATTTTATTCATGGAAGCTTTTAGAGGTATAAAAATTCCCCTAAGAACTGCTTTGGCTGAATACCATAAATTTCGTATGTTATCTCATTGTAGTCATTTTATTTATTGAAATTATTGTTTCTAAGATTTGTTGTTTGACCCACTTATTCTTTAGGATTAGATTATTCAGTTTCCAATGAATTTTTAGTCTAACTTTCCATGACACGTTATTATATGTAATTTGTATTACATCATTTGAAAAGAATGCATTTAATATTTTTGTCTTTCTATACTTGATTATAAGGTTTTTAGTATGTTAATACCTGGTCAATTTTGTGTAGGTGCCATGTATCCTTAAGAAAAAATATATTCTTTTCATACTTATTCAATTTTCTCCAGAGTTCTATCTTATCTAACTTATTTAAAATTCTATTCACCTCCTTAACTTTTTGTTTATTTTGCAATTAGATTTATCTGGTTCTGAGAGTATAATAGTATACACTACTATAGTTTTGCTGTTTATTTCTTCCTGAAACTCAATTAACTTCGCTAAGAATTTGATGCTATGCTACTTGATACAATATATTACTATTACTTCATTGCTTATGGTACCTCTTTAACAAAATGAAGTTTCCTTTCTAATCTCTCTCTCTCTTTAAGCTGAGGCAATTGGGGTTAAGTAACTTGCCCAGGATCACACAGCTAGGAAGTGTTAAAGTCTGAGATCAGATTTGAAATTAAATCCTTCTGACTTCAGGGTTGGCGCTCTATCCACTGCACCACCCCCTTATCTCTTTTAATTAGATCTGTTTTGTTTTTTCTTTGTCTGAGACCAGAATTGATAACCCTGGGTTGATTTTGTTTTGTTTTGGTTTGGTTTTGCTTCAGCTGAAATGTGATATATTCTGCTCCAGCATTTCGCCTTTCTTCTGTTTTTACTTCTGTGCTTCTTGGGAACAACATATTGGAAGATTCTGGTTTTTAATCAATTCTGCTATCCAGTTATGTTTTATGGGAGAGTTCATTCATTCACATTCATATTTTCCCCATTTATAGTTTTTGTTTCTTTTCACCTTGCCCCTCCTCACTAATGTTTAACTTCTGACCACCACCTACTTCTTTCTTCCTTTAATTTTAATATTACTCCTTCCCCATTCTCCTTCACTTTTCCCTTCCTACATCCCTATAGGGTATGGAAAAAATTCTATATCCAACTGAATGTGTATGTTATTCTTTTTTTGAGGCAAATCTGATGAGAGTAAGATTCACACAATGCTGGCCCCCTCACTTTTTTCCCTTTACAGTAATGTAGCTATCTTGTGTGGCTCTTTGTGTGATTCTGCCTTCCCCTTTTCTCTTCTCCCAGTACAAATTTTTCTTTCTACCTCTTCATTGTTTCTATATCATAATATCAAAATCAACTTACACCCATGCCCTCTGTCTACATATATTCTGCTTAACTTCCCTAATAGAAATACAGTTTTGAAGAGTTACAAGTATGATCTTCCTCTGTTTGGATACAAACAGTTTAACCTTGTTGAATCTTGAGCTTTTTTCTGTTTACTTTTTTATTCTTCTTTTGTGTCTTATGAAGGTTAGGTGGTCTGCTCAGCTCTGTTATTTTCATCAAGAAAGTTTGAAACCCCCCATTTCATTGAATTTCCATCTTTTCCCCTTAAAAGTTTGTGCAGTCTTGCTGGGTAGTTGAATCTTGATTGTAATCCAAGTTCCTTTGCCTTCTAGAATACCATATTCTAAGCTCTCCAGTTCTGTAATGTTGATACTTCTAAGGCCTGTATAGTCTTGATTTTGCTCCTTGATATTTAAAATGTTTCTCTGGTTTCATGAAGCTTTTTCTCCTTCACCTGATAATTCTGGAATTTGACTACAATATTACTTGTAGTTTTCATTTTGGAATCTCTCTCAAGAAGTGATCAGTGGATTCTTTCAATTATTATTTTACCCTGTGATTATAGAATGTCAGGGAAGTTTTCCTTCATAATTTTTTGAAAGATGCTTTCCAAGCCCTTTTTATCATGGCTTTCAGTCCAATAATTCTTAAATTATCTCTCTTGGATATTTTTCCAGGTCATTTGTTTTTCTAATGAGTTATTTTATATTTTCCTCTATTATTTTATTCTTTTGATTCTGTTTGACTGACACGTGAGGCCATATTTGAACTCAGGTCCTCCTGACTTCAGGGCTGGTGCTCTATCTACTGCATCAACTAGCTGACCCAATAGTTTCCATTTTTAAGAAATTATTTTCTTCCATTAGCTTTTGTACTTCTTTTCCCATTTGACCAATTGTTTTTAAGATGTTTTCTTCACTCAATTTTTGTCCTTTCTTTGACAAACTGTCTGCTCCCTCTTGCATAACTCTTATTTTTTCCCCATTTTTCTTCTGCCTCTTTTATCTGATTTTTAAAAAAATCTTGTTGTGCTCCTCCAAAAAGGCTTTTGGTATTGAGACCAATTCTTCTTCCCCTTTGAGGCTTCACATGTCAGCATTTTGACATTGCTGTTTTCTTCTCAGTTTGTATTTTGATCTTTTCTGTCACCATAATAACTTTCTATGGTCAGGAATCTTTTTTTTTTTTTTTTACTTATTTTCAGCCTGTTTCATGACTTCTAAAGTTGAGCTCTAATCCTTGAACATAGTGGCACTTTCCCAAGCTTCTTGTACTTAGAGCCAGAGACCTTGACACTGGCTTTCAGTGCCAGAGACTCAGGTGCTGGTAAAATACCCCAGTGTCCTAATTGCTCTGGGAGCTTCTGGTCTGGCATTTTGCCTTCTGCATTGGGGCTGGAGGCTCCAGACTGGGCTGCTATATTACTAGCCTGCTGAGTCAGAACAAGAAGGCATTAGTTGCTGATTTGTGCTGTGGCTAAGCACTTAAGTATCCTTCCCAGATACTGACCTGTATTCCCCTTTTGCCCAAATGAGACAGATCTTTCCTGAAGTCCTAAGTTATCTTAAGCTAGAAAACTGTTTCACTCCCATCTTTTTGTAGGTTATATCACTGCAGAATCCACTTAGTGGTTTGATTTACCATTGTTTCTGAGGGAAACTGGGGAGAAGTCAAGCAATTTCCTGGTTTTTGTTTGTCATTTTGACACCACTATAGATTATGTGTTCCTAGAAGGTTGGAACAATGTCTTACATGTCTTTGTCTTTCCAAGTACTCTAACATGATGTTTTGTAAGTAATTGACACTTGTTAAGAAATCTGGGTGGTTTGGGGCAGCTAGGTAGCAAAGTATGTAAAGTGTCCAGTCTGGAGTCGGAAAGACCTGAGTTCAAATTCAGCCTTAAACTCTTATCAGCTGTGTGACCCTGAGGAGGTCACTTAACTCTGTTTGCCTCAGTTTTCTTATTTGTAAAATGAGCTAGAGATGGAAATGGTAAACTATTCTAGTATCTTTGCCAAGAAAGGGTTATGAGGAGTCAGTTATGACTAAAATGAGAGAATAATAACAAAATCTAATAGTTCAATAGATAAAGCACTAAATTTAGAGTCAGGAAGACCTCCATTAATATCCTACCTCAGAAATTTATTTCTGTGATACTGGACAAATATCTTAATCTTTGACAGCCCATTTCATTTTCTATAAAATACTGATTGATGCTAACACCTAAATTATGATGTTGCTATGAGGATTCAATGAAATTAACATAGATAAGATGCTAGATAATTGTTATTGTTATTAATAAAGTTTGTTCAATTATTTAACAAATGAACTCTAGGTTAAGTCCAACAGCTAAGTATTTACTCATCATTTTACAGTATCTAGCACTTCTAGTCAATTAGAAGGAGGGGAAAGAGGTTAAAAAAAAAGTAGGCTACAAGAATTCCCTTTTCTAAGGGAAACTCCTCCAGGAAATGAGATGATAAAATCACTATCCCTTGGTTTCTCCATCTATAAAAGGAGAGAGTAGGGCCTCTGGGTCCTTTCCAACTACAATAGTTTGTGAGGCTCCATGGAGCTTTACAATGCACAAAACAAGATAATAAAGCATTTTGCAGAGTAAAAGAAACAGTATTGGTCCTAGAGTCAAGAGACACCTGGATTTGAATTGTAAATTTCATCAGCTAGGTGACTATGGGAAATCATTATGAGCCTTAGTACATATGTAAAAATATCAATGGTACCTGACTTACAAGGTGGTTGTTAAAATCCAATGAGATGCTATACAATGAAGTGCCACATAGATGCCAGCTATGGCTCTTAGATATCTAACTTAGATGTGCTAACTTGATGTGGAGAAATTATTCAAATAAGAAAGTAAATATTTCAGGCTAGGAAAATGAACTTTAAGCTGAGCCTCAAAATATATCTGTGAGGATAGCATTTCACAGTTTACAGAGACCTAAGCCCTGTCTGCTAATCAGTATGAATATGCCAACCTTGTTAACTTGTGGGGGGGGGAGGGAGGAGGGGCTTAAACCCAGTTTTTCATATAGCTACTATGTCACATTATTTTTATAAATATATAACTTTCCAATGAAGATTTCTTATTTATTCTTGGAAAATAAAAGCTATTTTCTTTATTTTCTTGTTTCAGAAAAGTCAACCAAAATTAAGTGGTCTAGTAAAAAAAAATATATATATATATATATATATATATATATATATATATATATATATATATATATATATATATACAGTATAGTAAGGTTCTTACTAAATCTATCTAAAATTATCCATTTGTATTTCATATAAAATTCAAGCATTTTGATTGAATTGATTGATGAGTGTATAATTTGACATTTCAGCTAACTTTTAAAAATTCAACAATTATTGAGCATCTATTTTATGTCAGGAACTACACTGATAAGAGAAAGACAAAAACCAGTCCCTGTCCTCAAAAAGCTTATATTCTTTAGGAAGTAGAATTTCCTTAGTAGATAGTAGACAATATAGAATCAGTTCATGTAAAAAAATGATTAAGACAGTTGCAATATTCCTAATAATAACAGCTCATATTTACAAAGCATTGAAGCCAATTTACATGCATCAGATACCAAATATGTTTATTATCTTTATTTAATGGTTAGGAGTAACTTGAAGGATGAATAACAGAGGGTCTAGATGCAGATCTAAATTGGTAGAGGAAGTTTCTTGTATTAGTGAAATCACAAGTTCATTTCCTATCTCTATTAAAAACCAGTAATCTATAAATCTAAGGAAAAGAAAAGAAATAAGTATTTGTACAGCACTAACAAGTGAAGACTTTTCTTCTTGTCTCAGACCCAGCAGTAATGTACCACCTAACACATTTATTTTTTATTTTAAAAGTATATAGATAATAATTGTTATTTTAAAGCACCAATTATGTGCCAGACACTGTAGTAGACACTGAAGAGAGATATGCATTCAAAAAATAAAGAGTCACTTCTCTCTGGGAGCACACAATTTAATGGAGGAAAATAACAAATAGGAAAAAAACCTTAAAAGTGGAGACAGGAGGATGTTGGAGAATCCCAAGATTTTCAAAATGAGTGCAGTTGGGTGGGAAATGAGGAGATGTCTAAGGAAACGTCTTATTTTTTAACCTGGAAATCTGCCTCAGTATCAAGATGCTCAAGAATATATATCCCAGAGAAGTTAGAGCTACTAAAAAGTAATTATATATTTGCTTACAATTAATGGGGAATTTGCCTTTTTTGCTCTTTTCTAAGAGAGGAGAGAGGGAAAAGACAGCCTGCTCTTGAAATAATTCATTATTTTTCTTCAGAGAACTATATTCTAATAGAGTAGTTTCAGTGAAGATGATATAATCCTATTTAAAGAGTCAGCACAACTTCAAGATACCTTCAATAACATTTCAAGTTCATTTCCAGCACCATGATATTATAATTCCAACTGAGATGATGTTGGGGCTATTTTACCCAAATCAGTATTTAATTTTGAGTAAAATGAACTCCATAGCAAAAAGATGTCTGTCTCTGCAAAATTTGCCGATGCTGAAAGTACTTCTTTAAAAAAAAAAAAAAAAAAAAAAAAAAAAAAAAAGGAGCAATGTCTCTAAAAAGGAATAGATTGCCTGTGAATTTTGCAAAAACCAAAAGAAGTGTAGGGCAGGGCACCATGTCCCCAAAAAGAAGGATAACAAGATTTGGTCTGCCTGGAGACTTGAGTATTGGCTTTGTAAATAGTATTGTGGCAGGAGTTTTGACTTGGGAGAAAGAAATTAACATCAATGACCTTAACCCAGCTTGAATTGTGAAACAATAATAGAGTGACAAACAATATTCACAGAAGATATAAGCCGAAAACCTGAATTATGCCTATGATATAATAAAATTAAGTGCATGTTATTTAAAAAAAAACTGTTAATAGATTTTTTTTTAGATTGTGTCCTCTTTGAGCACTGGGGACCTTATTTTGTATACCAATGTGTACCTCTCAGTATTTTGCATAGAGTAGATGCTTGAAAAATATTTGTTTGTTTATCATTTAATTATTGTATAGATTTCTAAATAATTAAAAACTCTCTCTTTGTTGCCTCTTCATAATGCCCCATTGACCCTCTGTTAGCTTTTCAAAAGCTTTATCAGCAAAACACAAGCTTTGGTGGGCCCTGCCAAGCTAGAAAGGGTTCAAATATGGACCCAACAATGGATTTATATCCTTTTCCTAAGAATTAGCCTAGTTAGATTCAAAAAAGGAATGGTTACTAAGTAAGGATTTTCTTTTGTCTGTGGAGACTCCTGAAGATAATAAACTAAGATCCAGGGTGGGACAGTTTTGAGCAGTTTGGTAAATGGAGGAGCCATACATGTTAAACAAAAAGTTTTAAGGAAGCAAAGTTTGTATCATCCATTTCCATTTGACAAAGAGAGTAAACCCATACAAATGTAACTATTCAAAGGCCATTGAAAAATAGGTGCACTTCTAAAGACTTGTGAGACAAAATATATGTCACTTATGTTATTTGTACTTTTGAGAAACTTTACAAAGTATCCTTTCTGAGTAGTGGTGATGGCTTTTGTTATTGTTTTCAATCCCACTTATCTGAAAGAAGAATACACATTTCTAATTTCTAAAAATTAGAGTTGTCCCAAGATGAAATTAGCTGTCTTAGAAGATCCTAAGTGTCCCATCACTAGAAGTGATTACTAGAAGTCTTTAAGATAGAAAATTGTCAATCCCTTGTTACTTGTAAAGCTCAATATAATTTAGATATAGGCTGAAGCAGATGATCTCTTAGATCCTATCCAACTCTGACATTGTATGTTTTTGAGTGGTTCTAAATACTTATTTACAAATGAGCCAATTAACTATTCCCAAATACATCTTCATCCATAAATGGGCAAGTTTTGTACATGAAACATAAACTACAGATTAAACTACAGTAATATAATATATGGCTAGTTAGGTGGTATAATAGATTAAGTCCAGAACTGGAGTCAGGAAGATTCATTTTCCTAAATTCAAAATTGGCCTCAAATATTTACTAGCTCTGTGGCCCTCAGCAAATCATTTAATCCCATTTGCCTCAATTTCCTCATCTCAAAAATGAGCTAGAGAAAGAAATGGCAAGCCATCCAGTATATTTGCCAAAAACAACTTCAGAGGCATTTAGGTTCCTCTAGACAATAATAATTACAACAGTTAGAGCAATAATACTTTCTTGATCCATCATTTAACCTTCCTCCCATAGGTAGGTACTAGATAAATAAATAGATAAATAGCTGGACGTGCAGTCTGGAAGATCTGAGTTCAAATGTGCCTTCAGGCATTTACTACCTGTGTGACTATGAACAAGTCACCAATCTCTTTTTATTTCAGTTTCCTCATTTGTAAACAGGAATAACAGTACCTATCTCCCAAAGTTGTTGTGCAGATCAAACGTGATATTTGCAAAGCACTCCGCATAGTGTCTAGCACATAATAGGTATTTAATAAATGTTTGGTTCCTTCCTTCCCTCTTACTACCACTATAATAAGGCAAAGAATAGCCTCTTTTACCTAGTCAAAAATCACTTTAGGAGGGAAAAATCTTCAAGGTTTCTGGTCAAAACAGAAACAATTGCTATGGACACTCACTCTGAACCATCAGAGTCCAAATCAAGTGAAGCTTGGGCTGGGACTGGTTGTTGGCCAATCTATAAGAACCAGAATGATTTGGGGTTTAAGGCAAGGTCCTTAAGAAAGATATCTAGCCTCTAAATCCCAAGATAACTTACAAAGTTTCAGTAATCAAAATTTATATTTCTTTGGGTAGAGCACCTGCAACTAAGGGTATGATTCCCTATATGGAAATTGGGAGTGAAGGGAGGAAGGGAAGAAAAAAAAATTAGGAAAGAAGCAAAGAAGAAAGGAAAGGAGGGGGGAAGGGAGGAAGGGAGGAAGAAGGAAGAAAGGCGCGAGCTGCATTTCCCAATTGAAATTGGCCAGTTGAATACCAAGTGGAACAGCTTCTTCCATTCACAAGTTATTGTTTGTCCTTCCTTTTTTGAAGAGAACCATGACATCAGAAAAGTGATGCCACTTTCCTGTAAGTGAATTGAATTTAAGGGAGGAAAAGCTATGCAAAGTCACCAGTTTCACTCTCTCTTCCAGTGCTATTTATTTCTTATCCAGACGTAAACATAGAATGGGAGTTGTATCAATCAAATTGAGACCTAGGAAAGACCTTGACTTAAAAAAGAAAAGGTCTCCTACTGCATTTTGGAATATCTCCAGTCTTCTTGGTCTATATCTTGCCTCTAGATAGCTCAGAAGTGTTTTATACAAAAATTTTCTTGAAAAGTTTTCTTAAGATAATTCTTAGTACCTAAGATGAGCTTGCTCTTCACCATAAGATAACATCTGTCTCTTGGGCCCCATTATATATGGACTAGTTTATCATAAATAGTTCACACACTATGACGAAAAGTTAATGGTCTTAGAAGAGAAAATTTAAAGCACATTTTAGGTACTAATAATTTATAGGGACTGATTGATAATAAGATAGGTAACTGGCACAGTAGATAGAGTGTCACTCCTGGAATTAAAAAAGACCTGAGTTTAAATCCAACTACAAACACTGGTTATATGAGCAAGTCACTTATTCCTCTTTGCCTCAGTTTCCAAATAGTAAAATGAATTGGAGAAAGAGATGGTAAACCATCCTAGTATCTTGGAATGTCAAGAAAACCCCAAATGGGATCACAGAGAGTCAGACAAGACTGAAACAACTCAACAATAACAAAGGCAATCATAGGTCTTTCTCTAGAACACAAGAACTTACATATAAGTTTGCTTAGGGTCTTTGACAATTTTCAAGCCAGATCTGGTACCAATTTTACATATATATATGGAAAAATTATGAATATAGAAAAAGAGGTAAGCACATAAATCTAGACTAGTCAGTATTCAGAAAACATTGTTTTTAATCTCAGTTATGTATACCCTGACCAATTAGTCTTCTTTTATCTTCACGAATATTTGAAGGGAGCATTGATAAGGAGCATGTAAGAATTGAAGATTTTTCTATTTGCATTGCAAAAGCAAAACATCCTCAAATTGCATAACTGTCAAATTCTCCTATTATCCTTACAAAGATAGTGGCATTGTTGTAGAAAAGACCAGAAGCACAAAAATTCTATAGGCCTAAGAAATTTGTCTTTTATCTGGAAGTATTTTCCTTCTCTGCATTTGATTCTTATCAGAAAGATAACTCACTATATAACTGTTATTTGTTGGGTTTTGCTTTCTTATCATATAGATATTCAATGAGAACAATTGTTGTTTAATGTTTGAAAGTAGGTGGGAAAGTCAAATAATTTCTCCACTTCTTAGAATTAACTTCACTAAAATGGGGGGTTTTGCATGATTACAACTATTGTTCGAAGTAGAAATTAGTTTTAGTTTAGAAAGTATTTTGTAAGATTTTCCTCACTATCAGTCCATATCCTTTTCTTATAAATATAAAAAGGTTCAGATGAAAACCTGTAAAACTATAGATTTGCAAATGGAACCTCCCAAACTTTAGAAAAAGATCTTATCTAGGCTTTAAAAGTAAGCAAAATCAATCAAGACAAACTCAAACACAAACATATTTTTGTAAAATTCAAAAGTAATTAAATCATTTCTACATGACAGCCTTAACATTTGTAAACTTAGCTTGATGTCTAATTCCCAGTAGAATATGTCTAAAGATACATACAATTTTGTAAACAGAAGAATAAATAATACTTTTAACTTCTAGATGTTTATTTTACCACATTCCAAAAAAAAATCTAAAGATTTAGAAATTATTATTAGAAATTAGAAATTAGTCTTAAATTAAAATTTCCATTTATATCTATTTATTTGGGAATGAGTAGCTCCAGAATCACAAAAGATTAGAAGATTCAAGAAATAAGTCTTACATTTTATAGAAGTCCTAGCATCATTTAATTCATATAGCAAATCAAGTTAAGAAAAAGTCAAAAAAATCTCAGAGTTGCAAGAGAACTCTGATCTTCTCATCTAATTCTTAACTGAGCAAAAATTCTCTCAATAGCATCCCTGGCAAATTTTTATTCCTTCCCCACTTCAAAATTTCCAGCTATGGGGAACTCATTTGCCCTTAGAAAGCTCATTCCATTTTTGACAGCTATTATTGTTAAAAATTAATTAGTAGCTACTAGTTACACATATCACAAAAGCTAATATGTGCTATTATCTCCTCATCGTTCAATGATTTTTCACATTTTTTTACTCTTCTTCCTTTTCCTAGGAGGTGAGCATGTCAGTAAATCACCAGAGCTGCACATGAAACCTTTCAAACATGGTAGAAGCCAAGAGTTATTACAAACCAGTGGCATAGCCTTAAGTATCTTGTCTTTGCCCCCATACCTCTTTGAAACATCACTATAGAATTTTAGTCCTTTAGGTCAGGTATGCAGAAAACATTTGCAATGCATCTTTATTTAGAAGATACTAGGCTACATGCTGAGTTATAAAAATAAATGACATTCCCAAGTCAAGTTTATAATCAACCTTAAAATCCACATATAATCATAAGTCTAGTGATTCTGCTTCCCGATCTTCCATTCACTAGCTGTGAAACCTTAAGAAAATCATTCATTTCTCAGGCTAACCCTGCTTATATGGAAAATATGAATAATAATGCAAGTATTAACTACTTTAGATGATTGTTTGTTATAAATATCATGTGTTAAAGGGCTTTCTGTGAATATGTCTGCATTCTCATCTTCATTATTACCATTAACAGAAAAACTGGATTTTTAAAGACTACTTTCAGAAAGCAGACTAGATAAATCCTCATGAAAAGGAGTAAGTAAGAGACACAGGGGATAGACTTGCAATAAATAGCCTTTCAGCCCCACCCCAATTCTGCAACTGCAGCAATTTTCTGCTCCCAATATAATGCCCATGGGTTCAGCTTGAGGTATAAAATTTTATTAGGGAGGAAAAGGGTTCACAGCAATAAAATGAATGAAAATCTCAAAAGAGATTTATGGAAGTTCAGAATAGTGTACTAAAGTGACTTTAAAATTTTTCCTTATTTTTGTTTTTTGGCTCAGTAGTATAACATTTTAAAATACATGTAAATTAATTAAATCAGCTCCACTCAGTTCTGTCATTAAAAAAAATTAAATCAAATCAATCAGGTTTTGAATGTTAACAGGACCTGTAAAGTTTAACTGAATTTAATTCAATAATTATTTATTAAATCCTACTATGTGCCAGCCGCTATGCTAAGTTTCAAGGAAACAAAGACACAAATAAAACAATCCCTGCCTTCAAAAAACTTACATGTTTGAAAAAATGTAACATATATACAGATAAGTAAGTTAAAATAAATATTGAATAGTTTCAGAAATCAGTAACCAACTGGGGAGAGCAGGAAAATAAATGGCTTATGTAAGAAGTACATTCAAGGCTACTCAGTGCCAAGAAGTGTTGGTGGAGAAAGAAAATAGTCCAGTTCTAGCCAATAATGTCTAAAGAAAGGCATGGAGGAAGGAAATGGAGTGCCATGTATGGAGAAACAGCAAGTAGGATGGTTTGGTGGGAATAAAGATAGAAAGGGAATTATACATAACTTATTACACTATAAAAATCAAAGATATCTTTTTTTCTAAAAACCATTTTAAAAGCATAAACTCATTACTTTAAATATAATGTTAAAATTCCATGGAAAAATAAATGTTAAGAATAAACTTTGGAGTTATTAAAAATTAAAATAAATTTATGAGTCAGTACTGAGGTAAACTCATTAGAAGTTAAAGGATTGTGACAACAAACCCACTGTTGCCCTGCACCATGCAGGTATATAATAACACTCAATACAATTTTGCTGAAACTAGAGTCTTTGGTCTTCAAAATTATTTTCGTGTCTACTGAAATGATAAAAACAAATTGTCTCCAGCTATTTTCCTTGATATATACCAGTTATACAATTATGGTCTGATATAAAAAGTCAGTTAGAAACAATGCAATTGCTTCAAATCTATCATTTCCAGGAATTTAACACTGAAAACATTACAAATAGTTACTCTAAGATGATTTTCATTGCTTAAAATTTTCAAAAGGAATCAGTTCTGTTTGCATAAAATGAATGAACATTTTAATAATGTGTCACATTTATATGTTAATCATTCTGCATGTGTATACTCACATACATAGTACATATTTTTAATATTTTCCCTGGATAAGGTTAGAATCTCAAAAAGAAATCTATTAAAAACTAACATAAGAATAACATCCTGGACCATCAGCTTTACAAGATCTTAATGACTATCTCAATTACATCTTGGCCCACATAAATATATGTGGAGCAGCAGGATCATGAAGAAGAAGCACTTTTATATTGGGCATATGGATAGAAGAATTAATTTACTCTACATAAATACCAACAAATATGGTCAAGAATAGGACTAAAAAAGTTCACATAATGATAGGGATACAGGGGACAATATTAGACATTATGAATCTAGAACTCCTCATTAAGCCAATTCCTACAATGTGACACGCACCCTAATTATTAAACTGCTACTATGAAACAAAGCTAAGCCTCCCAGAAGCTTTGTGGGGAGAAGGGTCAAATTCAAAATACATCCAAAGAAAAGGAGGGAATTCTTGCTACAATATATTATCAGTGCCAATTTAAGGTATTTCCAAATTAGGTAGGTGTCTCTAGAAAAGTAATGATAACTTTTCTTTATATGCATCAAAAAATCTTGGATGCTAGTTCAGCACTGTGGAAAGCTCCCATGTACTACTGGCAGTTAAAGTGCTCTTTATTGTGCTACTATTTAGGACTGGCAGCTGGAGTTATAGATGGGAGACAAGGGTTCAGCTAACAGGATTAGGCAAGTATAAAGTGAAATGGGGGGGGGAGAAAGGGATTTCTCTCAAATCTAAATAAGCAATTTATTCACATTACATAAATCAAACAACTTTTGGGGGGTTTTTTGTTTCTCTAGAGACAATTTGGAGTAGAGGAAAGAGAATGAGACTGAGTTAGGACATCTTTTAGTACTTGTTCAGATTAACTCAATGCATGTTCTAAGGCTAATCACTTGCCCTTTGTGTTCTTCTTGGCATCAGTTTTCTGATCTATACAATGAAGGAATTTAGACTAAATGATCTCTCAATGTCCTTCTTTTCAAGACTACCACACTATGACCTTCCTATTATTTCATGAAATCCTCTTTCTCTAATATTAACTTTCCTGAGTGGCAACAGGACTTCCTTAGTATTGCTCTACTTAGTTGTAGATACCAAGAACTGAATTTAAGACATTTTGAGGTAACTTTAGGCAACAAAAAAATCAGATAATAACATGTGGGAGTCATCTCTTTGAAGTCAGGACACATGAAGATAGTAACATAGATTCCACTCCTAACAGAGACCCCTTCAATAACTAGTATTGTAAAACTAAAACTTAGGTCCTAATTTCAATTTGCTTAATGATAAAGCTTGCTAATTATCCTGATACTAAATTTTTTAGAACTTATTGATGAAGTTAAGAAAAACATCCGGGTGATGCAGTGGATAGCATGCCTGGCTTGGAATAATGAAAAAATAACTTCAAATCTAGACTCAAACACTTACTAGCTGTGTGACCTGGGCAAGTCACTTAATCCTGTTTGACTCTGTTTCCTCATCTGTGAAAGGAACTGGAGAGGGTAATGGCAAACCACTTTGCTAAGAAAATCACAAAAAGCTCACAAAGAGTCAGACATGGCCAAAAATAAATAAGAACCAACAAAAAGAAAAATGAGATTTTCTGGAAACATTCATTCCTATGGGATAATTCTGATTTTCTTTAATTTTCTCCTTTGTATAACATTATTTTCCAGTATGTCCTTATGCTAATCTCTTTTCTAGTCAGAGAAGTTTCCTCACTGTTCCCATTCTCTCTCTTTCTCTGTCTCTCTCTGTCTCTTTGTCTCTGTCTCTCTCTGTCTCTCTTTCTCTCTGTGTGTCTCTCTGTCTCTCTGTCTCTCTGTCTCTCTCTCTCTCTCTCTCTCTCTCTCTCTCTGTCTGTCTGTCTTTCTCTCTCTCTATGTATATATATATATATACATATATGCACATATATGTATATATATAACAGTAGTCATATAAAATACTTTAAATAACTAACAATTAGAAAAATGCAAATTAAAACAATTCTATACTATTATCTCACACTTATCAATTTGGCTAATGTGACAAAAAAATGGAAAAATTTGGAGGCAATAAGGAAAAATGTGGGCACTAATGCACTCTTGGTGGAGTTGTGAATTGGTCTAACTTTTCTGGACAAAAGTTTGGAATTCTTTCAAAGGATTATAAAATTGTATATCCCCAATGACAATACTGCTAATATGTCTGTATCCCAAAGCAATAAAAAATGGAAAATACCCAAATATTTACAAATGTATTTATAACAGTTCTTTTTGTGGGACCACAGAATTGGAAATAGATAGGATCAATTGGAGAATGACTGAACATGTTGTGGCATATGATTGGGGTGGAATGCATTGTGCTATAAGAAATAACAAAGGAAGTGGTTGCAGAAAAAGTCTAGGAAGATTTATATTAACTGATGCTTTAGGGAACATTGTACACAGTGATAGCAATTTCGTTATGATAATCAACTGTGATCAATACAATGATCTATGACAATTCCAAAGATTATATGATTTTTTAAAATGCTATGATAAACTCAATACAGATGGAAGGAAATTTTATTTATCTTGATTTTTTTGGCATTATAGACAGTATGGCAAAGTTTTACATATTATATGTATATATAATGCACATATTTCTAAGTTTTACATATATAATTTTTATATAATGATTACCATATTGCTTGACTACTCAATGAGTAGTAAGGGGTTGGAGAAGGAGAATTTGGAACTGAAAATAATGTTTAAAGAAGAAAGTGAGGTTAATATAAAAAATTCTTCTACAAAGCTTTGATAAGTAACTGCACAACTTTTGTTTCAGTCCACTCCAAGTGAAAGGGAATTTGCTACCCACTGAGGCTATCAATTATATTTCCAAACAGGTTTGTTAGGTTTCCTTTTGATTCTATCAAATTTAAAAAGGTTTTGTACAAACAAAACCAATACAAAGTAGGAAACTTTGGAAGGAGCATTCAGTAGTTTTCTACTGATTTGATAAAAATATCATTTCTAAATGTTTGGAAAATGGAGCTAAATTTACAAAAATAAAAGCCATTTTCCAATTGATATATTGTCAAAGACTATGAGAAGATTATACAATGCAGGCTATATAACTCTAGCATTTGTCCTCAAAAATTCAAAGGAAACACTTTTGATAGTGTGATGTTCCTTACAAGAACTCTTACTCCATTAAAATCACAAGTGTGGCTTATTTTTAATGACTTATTGATAGAACTGATTGATAACATATTTTTCATTACTTAAGTGAAATCCTGCACAGTAACACTACCAACTTTGCAATGATAAGTTGTTTAGATGTGACTATTGTGTGGAAAGTGTTTTGTAGATTTGCTCATATAATTCCTGACTTTCCCTTGGCAGATAGATTCCCAAATATTTTATACTATCAACAGTTATTTTAAATGGAATTTCTCTTTGTATCTTTTGGTATTGTTATGTATTGTTAATTCTGATGATTTGTGTGGATTTAATTTGTATCCTGCAACTTTCCTAAAGTTGTGGGTTATTTCTAATAGTTTTTAGTTGATTTTCTGGGGCTCTCTAAGTATACCATCATATAATCTACAAAGAGTAATAATTTGATTTTCTCGTTGCCTACTCTAATTCTTTTAATCTCCTTTTCTTCTCATATTGCCAAAGCTAGCATTTCTAAAACAATATTGAAAAGTAATGGTAATAGTGGGCAACCTTGTTTCACCCCTGATTTTATTGGGAATGGTTCTAGTTTATCCCCATTACATATGATGCTTACCGAGGGTTTAAATAGATGCTACTGATTATTTTAAGGAAAAGCCCATTTATTCCTAAATTCTCAAAAATACTTGAGAAATAATAATAGAAATGGATGTTGGATTTTATCAAATGCTTTTCCTGCATCCATTGAGATAATCATATGGTTTTTGCTAATTTGGTTATTGATATAGTCAATTATGCTAATAGTTTTCCAAATATTGAATTAGCCCTGCATTCTTGGTATAAATCCTAGTTGTTTATGGTGTATTATCCTGGGGATGATTTTCTGTAATCTCTTTGCTAATTTTATTTAAGATTTTTGCAACATTTTTTTTAGGGAGATTGATCTATAATTTCCTTTCTCTATTTTTACTCTCCTGGTTTAGGTATCAGTATCATGTCTCTGTCATAAAAGGAACTTGGTAGGAGTCCTTCATTCCCTGTTTTTTCAAATAGTTTATATAGTATTAGAGTTAATTGTTCTTTAAATATTTGGTAGAATTCACATGTAAATCTATTTGGTCCTGGGGATTTTTTCTTAGGGAGTTGGTTAATAGCTTCTTCTATTTCTTTTTTCTAAAATGGGACTATTTAAGTAATTTATTTCCTGTTCCATTAATCTGGGCAATCTATATTTTTGTAGGTATCCATCTATTTCACTTAGGTTATCAAATTTATTGGAATAAAGTTGGACAAAGTAACTCCTCATTATTGCTCTAATTTTCTCTTCATTGGTGGATAGTTCCCACTTTTCATTTTTGAGACTAACAATTTTATTTTCCTCTTTCCTTTTTCTAATCAAATTAACTAAAGGTTTATATATTTTGTTGTTTTTTTCCATAAAACTAATGTTTAGTTTTATTAATTCAATAGTTTTTTTTTTTTACTTTCAATTTTATTAATCTCTCCTTTTACTTTTAGAATTTCAAGTTTGGCATTTAATTAGGGTTTTTTAAATTTTTTCTCTTTCTAGTTTTTTTAGCTGCAAGTCCAATTCATTAATTTTCTCCTTCTCTATTTTATGCAAGTAGGTATCTAGAGATATAAAATTTGCCCTTAGTACTGTTTTGGGTGCATCCACCAAATTTTGGTATGTTGTCTCATTATTGTCATTCTCTTGGGTGAAATTACTGTTTGTGTCTATGATTTGCTGTTTCAGCCATTCGTTCTTTAGGATGAGATTATTTAGTTTCCAATTACTTTTTGGTCAAGTTTTTCCTGGCCTTATATTGAATGTGATTTTTTTATTGCATCGTGATCTGAAAAAAAAATGCATTGACGATTTCTGCCTTTTTACATTTGATTTTGAAGTTTTTATGGTGAAGTATATGGTGAATTTTTGTATAAATTCCATGAACTTTTCTGTCTCCATTTAATTTTCTCCAAAGATCTATCATATCTAACTTTTCTAACATTTTGTTTACCTCCTTAATTTTTTTTTTTTATTTTGTGGTTTGATTTACCTAGTTCTGAGAGAGCAAGGTTGAGATCTCCAACTAGTATAGTTTTGCTGTCTATTTCTTCTTGCAGCTCTAAACTTCTCCTCTAGGAATTTCTGTGCTAACCACTTGGTGCAAATATGTTTAGTATTGATATTGCTTCATTATCTATGGTACCCTTTAGTAAGAAAGTGTCCTTCCTTATCTCTTTTAATTAGATCTATCTTGACTTTTACTTGATATGAGATCAGGATTGCTACCCCTGCTTTTTTTTTTTCTTCACCTGAAGCATAATATATTCTGCTCCAGCCCTTTACGTTCACTCTGTAGATATCACTATGTTTTAATCAAATATGTTTGATATTCTCTCTTAGAAACAAATCTGATGAGAGTAAGATTCACACAATGTGCATCCCTCTCCCTTCTTTCTCACAAACAACATATTGTAGGGTTCTGGCTTTTAATCCAGTCTGCTATCCACTTCTGCTTTATGGAGGAATTCATCCCATTCACATTCACAGTTAAAATCACTAATTCTGTATTTCCTGCTATCTTATTTACCCTAGATTATGCTTTTCTCTTTCCTATCCCTCTTCCCTCCCTCCCAATATTTTGCTTTTGATGACCACCTCCCTCAAACAATCCTCCTGCTTTAGAGCTCCTCCCCCTTTTTTACACCTTTCCCCTAATTCTTCTATTTTTCCCTTCTATTAGTCTTTCCATTTCTTTTCCCCCTTTCCCTCATACTTCCTTATAAAATGAGACAAGTTTCTTTATGATATCAAATATGTCTGATATTCTCTCTTACAGACAAATTTGATGAGAGTAAGATTCACACAATGTGCATCCCTCTCCCTCCTTTCTCTCAATTATAATAAATTTTCTTTGCCTTTTCATGGTCCTTTTTCCTTTTCTTCCAGTATGATCCCCTTTCTACCTCTAGTTTGTTTTTCATATTATCACAATAAAATCAAATTATACCCACATTTTCTAAGTAAACCCATAACAGAAATACAGTTCTCGAGTTCTTTCCTTTTTACCTTTTTATGCTTCTCTTGAGTTCTGTGTTTGGAGATGAAATTTTTTTGTTCATTTTGTCTTTTCATTAGAAATAGATGAAATTCACCTATATCATTGAATGTCCATCTTCTTCCCTGAAAGATAATGCTCATTTTAGCTAGATAGCTTATTCTTGGTGGAATCTCAGTTCCTTCACTTTTTGAAATATCAGATTCCAGGCCCTGCAATCCTTTAAGATGGAAACTGCTAGGAAGGGTAATCCCAATTGTGGCTCCTCTGTATTTAAATTGTTTCTTTCTGACTGCTTGCAATATCTTTTCCTTGGTATGATTGTTCTGAAATTTAGTCACAATATTCCTCGGGGATTTAATTTTGGTGTCTCTTTCAAGAGGTGATCGATGGATTCTTTTGATAGCTATTTTATTTTCTGATTCTAAAATATCAGTGCAGTTTTCTTTTATGATTTCCTGTAAGATAATTTCTACATTCTTTTTTTTCTTCATGAGTTTCAGGAATCCCAGTAATCCTTGGGTTGTCTCTCCTACATCTATTTTCCAGGTCAGTTGTTTTTCCAAGGAGATATTTCACATTATCTTCTATTTTTTTTTTTATTTGAAGGCTTATTGAGTTATTTACATCCATTTGTTCACTTCTAATTTTTAGTGTATTATTTTCTTCAGTTCCCTTTTTTAGCTCCTTTTGCAATTGGCCAATTAAATTTTTTTGTCCATTGCATTATTTTTCCATTTTTTATATTCCTTCTTTCAATGATCTCATTTCATTTCCCCATTTTTCTTCTAATTTTTCTTCTAACTCTCTTTTAAAATCCTTTATGCAATCTTCTAAGAAAGCCTTGTGAAATAGGGACCAGGTTATATCTCTCTTTGGGGTTTCTTCTGGAGTTGCTTTGCCTTTAGAAACCTCAGGATTTGAGGTCTGTTCTTCTCTCTCTCTCTCCATAAAAGCTGTTTATGATAAGAGTTCATTTTTGGTTTTTATTCATTTTTAAAGGCTTGAGGTATATTTAATGCAAAGGGGTGCCAGCTGCTTTAATTTGCCCTGGGGCAGTTCTGCTGATTGATTTCCATGCTGGGTAATGGCATTCTTCCCAGGCTCAGTGATTTACAATTTGTGTTTAGTAGCAAACCTACCAAACCACCTGCTTACAAAGGACAAAGTAGCCTAAGAGGCTCACAAAAGATTCCTGGGTGTGTGGAGCAATGATCTGACTCACCATCCCAGCTCCTTGCCCCAGCTCCCTACACTGTGGTTTGCCCAGTTGAAACAGAACTGTTCTGAAATTCTTTCAAGGTATCTTCTTCTAGAAATGTGCTGTACCCCAAATATTTGTGGATTTTTTGACTTCAAAACCATTTTAGAGGCTTAATCTGCTGTTGGTTTCAGAGAAGATTAGAGAAGGTTACAGAGAGTCATGTCTGCTCTCTGCTATCTTGGCTCTGCCCCCAAAAGTTGAGTCTCTTCCCCTTTCTTATATCTTTCTCCTATTTCTGTTTTCTCTTTATTTAGTCTACCCCTTCCCTTTTCCCCTTTTTCCTCCCATTTTTCTGTAAGGGGAGAGAACCAAATATGTCTAATATTTTCTCTTTGAGCCAAATCTGATGAGAGTAAGATTCACACAATGTTCATTCCCCTCTCTTCTTTCCCTCAAATATAATATTTTTTTTGCCTCTCCTGAGATATAATTTCCATCATTTTACCTCCACTTTCCTCTTTTTCCAGTACAATCCCCTTTCCACATCTACATTCTTTTGCACTCTCTATGTATACCCATAACAGAAATACAGTTCTCAAGAGTTTTTATTTTTATCTTTCTATTCATTCTCTTGAGTTCTATATTTGGAGGTCAATTTTTTTTTATTTAGTTCTGGTCTTTTCATCAGAAATAAATGGAATTCACATGTTTTATTGAATGTCCATCTTCTTTCCTGAAAGAAAATGCTCAGTTTATTCTTGGCTACATTACAAGTTCCTTCACCTTTCAGAATATCGGATTCCAGGCCCTTTGATCCTTTAAAGAGAAGTTGCTAGGTCCTGGGTAATCCTTATTGTGACTCCTCAGTATTTGAATTGTTTCTTTCTGAATGCTTATAATATGTTTTCCTTGGTCTGATAGTTCTAAAATTTAGCCATTATATTCCTTGGAGTTTTAAATTTTGGGGTTTCTTTCAGGAGGTGTTCAGTAAATTCTTTCTAGGCTATTGTACCTTCTGATTCTATGACATCTGGGCAATTCCCTTTGATGATTTCCTGAAAAATACTGTCTAGGCTCTTTTGTTCATCATGGTTTTCATCATTAGATATTTTACATTTTTTCTATTTTTTAATTTTTTTTTGCTTGACTGATTTTTGTTGCCTCATTAAGTCTTTAATTTCCATTTGTTCAGGTCTGATTTTTTAGTAATTATTTTCTTTATTTACTTTTTTTGTTTCTTTTTGTATTTGTCCACTTGAATTTTTAAATGAATTATTTTGTTCTATGGATTTTTTTTTCATTTCACAAATTCTGTTTTTAAGGAGTTGTTTTTTTTTTTTCCATAGCATAAAATTTTGTTTTTCTGGGAGTTGTTTTCTTTTTCTATTTTATCAAATCTATCTTTTTCCATTTCACTAAGTATTTTGTGTTGCCTTTTCCAAACCTTATTGCAAAATTTTCATATCCTTTCCCCATTTTTCTTCTAGCTCTCTTTTAAGATCCTTTGTAATTTCTTCTAGGAGAGCCTTGTGTGATGGGGATCAATTTATATCATCTTTTGGGGCTTCATCTGGAGATGATCTGCTTTTAGTTTCCTCAGAGTTTGAAATCTATTCTTCTCTTTCACCATAAAAACTATCTATGGTTAGAGTTGCTTTTACTTTTTTATTCATTTAAAAAAAAAAAAAAAGTTGAGATCTGTTTTTAGAACAAGGGGGGTTATCCAAGCTTCCTCTACAAGCAGCAGCAGCTACACTGGATCAGTGCTAGCTGTTCTGAGCCAATGTTTACTGACTTCTGGTGCTGGGTGGGCGTGGCCAGGTCCTGTAAGTTTCTGGCATTTCAGAGTTCACTCTTTACCTTTTATGTTTGTGTTGGGTGTTTTATAATTTCTCTACTTATCTACTAGCTTGCCACAGGGCAGAATAGCCAACATTGCTGCAGATTCCTCCCAATAGATTCTCCACCATGTGGAGCTCCCACCACCCTGGTCTGTATAGCCTACAATGGTGTCTGTGCTCGGCCTGCTTGTACTTGGCCCACCTCCCTCCGTGCCTGATTGAAACAGAGCTTTTCTGGCAATCCTTGAAATTATCTTCTGTTGGTAATTTGTTATACTCCCAATATTCATGGATTCTGACAGTTCAGAACTAATTCAGAGGTTGGCTTTGCTAATTAGTCTAAGGGTCATGAGAGAAAATCAGCAAGAAGTGTATGTCCTCTCAGCCATCTTGGCTCCACCCCCAGAAATCTCAGAAGCATAGTACTTTCATCTTTTTATACTTGTTGGTTTGAGATTTTCTTCTTCATGATTTTTTTTCTCTTTTAGAGTCATTTTTTTTGTACAACATGACAACTATGGAAATATGTTTTAAAGTATTGCACATATTTAACCTATATCAGATTGTCTTGGGGAAGGGTGAAGAAAATTAAAACACAATGTTTTACAAAATTAATGTTGAAAATTATCTTTACATGTACATATATAAATAAAATATAAATAATATAAACAAATCTTTGCATGTATATAAAATACTGTTTACAAAAAGAAGAAAACAGAAATAGGAAGACTAATATGAGTAAGAATTGAAAAAAAAAGTCATATCATTTTGCAGTTAAAAGATCCTTAGAAACTTTGGAGAGAGCAGTTTTATCTGAACAATGAAGTCAGAAGTCAGAGAAGAAAGTTAAGAAGAGAATGAGAGGAAAGAAAGTAGAACAATAGATGATTAATGGCCTTCTCAAGGATTTTGACCACAAAAGGAAAAGGATGAGGAATAATAGCAATCGAGGAGGGATGGATCAAAGGAAGTTATTTAAGAGAGAGGAGAGGCATAAACCTTTATAAAAGTAGTAGCAAAATATCTTGTAGAAAAGAAAAGAATAAAGATAAGTGAGAAAGTTGTGGTGACAAAGAGGGCAATCTATTGGAGAAGATGAAATGGGATAATTTGTATGTCTAAAGGGAGTTACTTTGGAAAGAAAGACCATCTTTCTATCAAAGATAGGATAAAAGAAGAGAGTGCAACTGGATAATGTGAGATGTGGAGGATATTGTGTGTAGGCAATAGAGAAGCAGATGACAGACAAGAAGAAAAAGGAGAAAATTCCCTAAGATAAGATGAAAGAGAAGATAGTAGCATCTGAATGATGTGAGAGATCTTACAAACATTAGCTATGTTACTTAGGCAAGTCTGTTTGCCTCAGTTTCCTCATCTGTAAAATGAAATAGAGAAGAAATGGCAAATCGTTGCAATATTCTTGCCAAGAAAAACAAATGGCGTCATGGAGAGTAAGAGATGACCAGTTGAAACATGACTGAACAGCAACAACAAACTCAAGAGGGAAGGTATAAAATAGTTGTTAGCACAGATAGTCCCAGGGATCTTGCTGCCTTCATGCAGAATGGGCAACACAATGAAGAGGGAGTGGCTACCCAAAGTTCAATCAAAGACCTTGAGACTCTCAAAGCCCAACTACATATATAATTTGAAACAAAGAGTCAATATGATACTAATAGGACATGGCCATATCAGCTGTAGGTCTAGGAAAATGAACGCATTTTCCAAATTACTCAATAATGTGAGGGAAATAAGTAGCAAGGAAGTAGGAATGAAGAGGGAATTGGAAAGTTTAATATTACTATTCTTTCAAAAGAGTTGAAATGAAGGTACAGTTTTACCAGCTAGATGAGTTAGAGTCAAATAAGTTTTCACCAGTCAAAAAATGTACTTTATAGCTATTATAGAATTAAGAGGAAAGCTTCCTATTTTAATTAAACAATTGGAGATAAAACTTGCCACAATGAGCTGACCATTATGATAACTAGAAGATAGAAGAAGCAATTTTTTAAAAAAAAGCAAATATAACCTTTGGAAGCTAATAATTAATGTGCAACAAGAAAAAGGTATTTACACACATATATTGTATCTAGGTTATATTGTAACACATGTAAAATGTATGGGATTACCTGCCATCGGGGGGAGGGAGTGGAGGGAGGGAGGGGATAATTTGAAAAAATGAATAAAAAAAAAAAAAGCAAATATAAAAAGAAACCTACTTCTGTAAGCTACTATTTTTGTCAAAAGAATGAGATTTGGGAAAGAGAATTCTTTCATTTATATAATTCTCTTTGCATTTTTACAGAAATACAGTGACTAAGACTTGTAAATATTTTTGAAAATTAGTTTTATATCTCTATACCTTAGGGAGCTCATCTTCTTTTTGATTGAAATTCACTTCATCTTTTGGCTATTCTGACTTAATCATTAAAAGTCCCTTTTCTCTTTAGCTCTCACTCAGATTCAACCTTAATTGTCAGAGATAATGGATGAAGTATTGCATTTGGAATAAGAACTGACTCTAAATTCAGTTGTTTCACTGGATGACTTTGACCAGTTCATTTAACCTTTCTGAGACTGAGTTTCCTCACAAAATATAAAGAAGTTAGACATCACAGGATTTTTTATTTGAATTAGAGACAATTGTAGAGGCCATCTAATTCAACCTCCTCATTTTGCCTGTGAAGAAGCTGAAATCCAAGGATATTAAGTTACTTATTTAAGTCCACACAGGGGAAGTATCAGAGGTAGAATCTAAATCCAGATTCTTTGACTGTAAGGAAGTTCTTTTTCCACTCCCAGGATTTAGTTCTAAATCCTATAATAACCATAGTTTCCTTTCCCTTTAGGACAAAAAGTTTTTTTGTTTTTTTTTCTGGTCAAGATAAAAGACTAAAAATCTATTTGCTAAATTTGGGGAAAAACAACAACAACAACAAGAGCACTAGCACTTATGTGTGTTCCTAGCAAAATAGTCTTGATCTATGAAGTCAAGATATAATGTAGATATATAGAGAGTAGGACACCAAGGTTTCCATTTTGTGATCAAAAAGACTTATCCCAGGTGGAGCCAAGATTTGCTGAGCTCCTCCCCTTCCAACTGCCTCAAAATACCTTTAAATAATGACTTTAAACAAATTTTAAAGTGTCAAAAGCCAAAAAAATAGAGTGAAACAATTTTTAAGGCAAAGATAACTTAGAAGGTCAGCAAGAAAGTGTGAGAGAGTAGCACAGTCTCAGTACAGGTCACATCAGCACAACCCTAGCCCCAGTAAATCAATAATAAGCCTTCAGGCCTATGAATCAGTGGCAATACTGGCAATTTCTAGACATCTCAGGCTACAGAACCAAAGCTGACTTGGAAGGTTGGCAGGAAAAGTTTGATTCACTAGGATGGGAGGGACTTGGGAAACCAGCAAACCAGAAGCAGGTCTTGGAAGCCACTGAATCAGCAACTCTGGCAGTAGCAGTGGCTTCTGGAGATCTCAGCTTTCAAAGAGCAAATGGGTCTTTACTAGCACTGAGGCAGGACTATCCATTGCTGTGTCCATATGTCATAGATCTGGTTCACAGTCCCAGAGTAAGTCTCAAGCAAATCAAAACTTACAGCCAGAGTGGGTCAGGGACCTACTTCAAAGTTCCAGAGCAGAAAAAGAGTGCTTTTGGTCATAGAAAAACCAGAGCATAGACCCAAAGAATTGTAAACACACTTCTTCTTGGATCATACCACCTTGAAAAAACTGAAAACTTATAGGAACCTTGCAGGATCTCTAAAAGCAGTTATACAAACCATCTGAAGCTTGAGATACTGCAGCTTCCACTCTGGAAATGGAGCCCTCCTTAAAGAAAGAGGAATAATGGTGAAATGAACAAATAGAAAAAGATTCTGACCAAAGAAAGTTACTATGGTGATAAGGAAGACCAAAACACACACTCTGAAGAAGATAACAAAGTCAAAGTTTCTACATTCAAAGCTTACAAGAAAAAAACAAGTTGATCTCAGGCCATGGAAGAGCTCAAAAAAGAGCAAAATGAGGAGGTTGAATTAGATGGCCTGTACAATTGTCTAATTCAAATAAAAAATCCTGTGCTGTCTAGCTTCTTTATATTTTGTGAGAGGTAGTAGAAAAATTGAGAAAAGAAATGAGAGTGAAGGAAAAGGAAGTACAAAAAGCTAATGAGGAAAAGAATGCCTTAAAGTAAAATTGGCCAAATAGAAAAGTACAAAAGCTCACTGAGGGAAATAATTCCTTAAAAATTAGATTGGAACAAATTGAAGCTAATGACTTTATGATAAATAAAGAAACAATAAAACAAAACCAAAAGAATGAAAAAACACAAAACAATATGAAATATCTCATTGGAAAAACAAATTGGAAAACAGATCCAGGAGAGATAACTTAAAATTTATGGTACTATCTTAAAATCATAATCAAAAACAAAGCTTAGACATTATTTTTAAAGAAATTATCAAAGAAAACTGTCTTCATATTCTAGAACCAGAAGATAAATAAAAATTGAAAGAATTCACCAATCACCTACTGAAAGAGATCCCAAAATGAAAATTCCCAGGAATATTATAGCTAAATTCTGAAACTTCCAAGTCAAGGAGATAATATTGAAAGAATCAAGAAAAAAACAATTCAAGTACTATGGAACCACGGTCAGAATAACACATAAGGTTAATCTGTTAATATTTCTATAAGAAAAGGATAATATTTGTAACTCATAAAAATTTTCTATTATTAGAGCAGTTAGAAAAAGTATGTATTGACAGAGGGCACAGATGTGAATTGAATATGAAGGGATAATATTTTTTAAAATAAAATTAAGGAATAAGAGAGGACTGTACTGGGAGAAAAGTAGAATGGCATAATTATCTGACATAAAAAGAGAAGAAAAAGATTTTACTATAAAGGGGAAAAAGGGGGGAAAGGGATAAGTTCATCAGAACGGGTTCAAAGAAGAAATAACATACACAATCAAGATGGATAAAAAAAAATGTATCTTACCCTGCAGGAAGGTAGAAGATCAAGGGGGTAAAATGAAAGGGGAAGGACAATGAAAGGGAGGGCATTTAGGGGAAAAGGGTAGTCAGAAGTAAAAAATTTTGAGGATGGACAGGATGAAGGAAGAGAAAATAGAATAAATAAGGGAAAATACAATTAGCAATAGTAATTGTGAAGAGAATTTTGAAGCAAGTTTCTCTGATGAAGCTCTCATTTCTCAAATATATAGGGAACTGATTCAATTTTTTTTTAAATAAGAGCCATTCCCCAATTGATAAATGATCAAAAGATATAAACAGTTTTCATGTGAACTAATCCAGCTACTTATAGGCACAAAAAAAAATCTCTCATTATCGATTTGAGAAATGTAAATTAAACAATTCTGATAGGAGGTAGTATCCTATCTATTAGATTGGCTAATGGGCCAGAAATAAAAAGACAACATTGGAGGGAATGTGGGAAAAATGACACTACTGCAAAGTTGGTGGGGTTATGGACTGACTTAATCATTCTGTAGATCAATTTGGAGATATGCCCAAAGAGCTATAAAATCATGCATCTTTGGCCTAACAATACCACTATTAGGCACGCATCCCAAAAGAGTTGTTGTTTTTTTGTTTGTTTGTTTTGTTTTGTTTTGTTTTTTTGTTTTTGTTTTTTTTTTAAGGAAAAGAGCAAATATGCACAGAGGTATTTATAGTACCTCTTTGTTTGGGGCAAAGAATTAGAAATTGGTTGAATGCCACAATGGCTGAATAAATTGTGGTATGTGACTATGATGAAATAGTATTATTCTGCAAGAAATGATGAGCAGGATCCTCTCAGAAAAACTTTTAAAGTTCTCCATGAGCTCATACAAAGTGAAATATACTGTTATGCAATATTATGGGATGATCAACTATAAAAGACTTTGCTCTTCTAAGTAATATAATGATCTAAGACTACTCTCAAGGACTTATGATGAAAAATGTTATCTATACCCAGAGAAAGAACTGATTGTGTCTGAATACATATTGAAGAATATTTTTTTAACTTTACTGTTGTTGAGGCTTTTTTTGGGAGAAAGATCTATGTTGTATTTCATGATATGATTTTTATGGAAATGTTTTAGATAATTTCACATGTGCCTTCTCAGTGGGTGAGTGAGGAGGAGAAAGGAATGGAGAGAATCTTTATTGCAAAGTTTTAAAGACAAATCTTAAAAAAAGTTTTACATGTTACTGGGAAAAACAAAATATTAAATAAATAGGAAAAAAGAAAAGACTTTTCTCGCCCTTCCTCCCACCCAAACCTCCTCACCTGAATTCCCACAATTCTAGCACCAAATCCAAATATCTAATGTCCATTTCTGAGGCTCTCCTTAAGTAGATCTTTCCTCCTTCCCACCAGGTGTTCATATATCATTACTTAAAACCATACTACTTTCCTCAAATAAACTAGTTTCCTAGTCATAATAGAAGACATATTTTCTCATTCATCATGGTTTGAGTTTAAATGGAATGAACCTTTTTGAACTTAAGATGATGCAATATTTCTAGGTTTGACAGTCCAACAATGGGGCATAAGTAAAGAATCTCAGACACTCCCTAAATCATTTGAGAACAGGGAATCTACTAAATAATAATGTTCTTCAGGGAAGGAAAACATGTTTTGCATTTATTTGTATCCCCAACTGCTTGGCACAGTGCCTGGAAGATAGTAAACATGTAATAAATTATTTTGATTGATTGGACTAGTCAAAAACTTAACAAGAATATAAATTCTATTCCCTAGATTATGAAAGTGTATGTTATTAAGCAAGGAGCCCTTACTATAATCTAAGATTACGTGACCTTTACTAGTCTTCTCTGAACATACCTTGGTTCTGGAAAGGCTAAAGAGGTAATCAGATTCTCAGATAATATTTGTTGTAAAGCTCTTAGTGAAAAGGAGTGCATTAAAACAGCATGCAATGTATTATTTTGTAATTCTTTGTGGTTAGGAAGCTATCAGTTTGGCTTTTAAGAGTGCAATTTTAATAGAAATCACATCATTAACTGCAAGGGAGGTTACTATATGCTCCCCATACATGGGTATGTGATATACACTGAAAACTGGAAATCATGGAAATCATAGTGTTTGAGAGGATCAAATAAAGTAGGGAAGCAAAAAAGTTAATCGCTTATTTTATAAATTTCTTAGTTGGAATCCATATCTCTTTTCCCAGATTCCAACCATGAAGTTCCAGTCTATGTCCCAGAATACACACACACACACACACACACACACACACACACACACACACACACACACACTACATACTTTAATCAAAATGACTGTGGTTGTATAGCACTTTAAGATATAAAAGGTAATTTATATAATTTTATTTAATCATTACAATAGCCTTATAAGGGAGGCACTCTTATTTATACCTGAGTTATTGATCAAAAATTTGAAGCTGTGAAAGGTGATCCAAGTTGGCCAGAGTGACATAGCTAGTAAGAGTATTAAGAAAAGATGTGCAGTTCCAAATGATCTATAATGAACAGAACCAACTATATCCAGAGAAAGAACATTGAGAAATGAATATGGACCACAACATAACATTTCCACTCTTTCAGTTATTGTTTGCTGATATTTTTGTTTTTCATCTTGGGTTATTTTTACCTTCTTTCTAAATCTGATCTTTCTTGTACAATAAAATAACTGTATAAATATGTATACAAATATTGTATTTAGCATATACTTTAGCATATTTAACATGTATGGGACTACCTGCCATCTAGAGAAGGGGGTGGAGGGAAAGGAAGGGAAAACTTGGAACTGAAGTGTTTGCAAATGTCAATGTTGAAAAATTACCCATTCACATGTTTTGTATATAAAAAGCTATAATAAAAAGAGATGTGAACACAAGATTTCCTCATATAAAATCCAGTACTCGATCCATTATGGCATTATGTAATTTGTAACTCCATGTATTGGCCCATGACTCTGGCTCAACCATTTTGGTCTCCTTTTATATAGTGTCCACTTGGAAAAATTGGGGAGATAGAGAGAGATGGAGAAAAATACCCATTTATCCATTCAAAATCAGACTAGGAATGCAAATCTCATACAGTCTCTAACTGGCTATAAGACAATGATTACTCGTAACATGAGCTTAGCATAATGAAATCATTGCTCCCCCCACCAAATAGATAAAATATCATTAGCTGTACATGCAGTGCTTTATTCATGGTAAAGAATCAATGAAATAAATTGATAATGCTCAATAAATATCTATTATTTGTTGCCTCCATAATCTGTCACATCTCTCATTGTAATCATCAAAGTGGGAGTAAATGCAAGTCACAGGGAGCTATAGTATGACCTGAAATCATACGTGATCATCCATGGGAAATTGAGTCAACTCCCACCTTCCTTGAGATAGCAATAACAAGATTTGCCCACAAACACACCCATAACTACACTTACTCTATTATAACTCAAAGCTGTCATATTCACTCTCCCTACTCATTGTACAAGTTCTTGAGTTTATTTCCCCCTTTTAAGCTGAACATGAGTCAATCAGGAAAGTTATTTTATAACCTAACCAACAGCCCTTATAGCAATAATGATCCAAGTGTTATTGGGAGAATCTCTTTTCCCTACTGTACATCCCCTCCCAACATACTTAATAGAGGAGAAAAAATTGCTGCTAGGAGTATCCAATCTTAAAAGTTTGTAAACCATTAATCTTAGCAGTTTCCAATAATTATATAATAGAATATATACAGGACCTAATAATACTTGTATGGGATAAGCCCTTAATTTTTTTTGGTTGGTTAAATGATTGTTTATTGGTGATAGATGAATTTAAACAAAGACGTTCTAGAAAATGTACAATATCCTCCAAAGTAATTCTTCCTGAGGGCAAGCACATGAATATTACACTGCATAATTCACATTTAAACTCATACATACAATAAGATTAGTCTTTATAAAAATGATCAAGAACTCAAGATCTGAGCTCTTAACTCTTCAGTGACATGGAGCATGGACACTGGATCTGCTACATTTTTATTATATGTCCAGATATTGGAATGGATCTCTTCCTATTTCTCACTATGACTAGTTCATAATCATGGAACAGGAGCTATAAGGTCAAAAACAGCATCTAAAAAGAATTCTATTACCATTATAATTTCATCATATCTCTGTTTGAACCCTTCATGTCTCATTCCCATGGCTAAGAGAAAGTCATATACCTACTGTTCATATAAATCTGTTCATCTTATCTATGGAAACTCTTTTCTGTTGCATTTTATTACTTTTTTTTTCTTTTCCACTCTTCCTTCCCAAGAAGAGCAGAATTTTATAATTTCCTGTAGAAAATGAAGGACAGGAAGACTTAGAGTGGTGCCACATTAATATTATACTAATCATCAAAGACCACAGGGTTTCTGCCTAATGCAGCAATATTCAAGTCCTTTTCTACAAAAAAATCATGCAAAACATCCCATAAATTACTTCAAAATATTTCAAGAGAAGGACAATTATGCAAGGGATGAACATGGACACTTTGTAATACAGTTAGAGGATATTTCTCTTCAGGAAGAGCTTCAATAAGAAGCCTGCAGAGAAAATGTGTGTAACTTTTTAGCCCTTTGGAAATGCTTGAGGAGTTGGGATGTTACTACCCTATTAGGTACTATCAGTTGCTTAGGTGTTCCCATATAATAAAGCTATGTCCAGATTATAGCTTCCTTGACCTGACCTCTCCCCAGATACTTTTCCACCTTTATTAATTGGCTTGGAATAGAAGGCCAAGGGCCGATGTACACATGTGTCTCTTTGAAATAAATATAGAAGATTCTGAACAAGACCCTCATCATCCCAATCTTTTGCTACTTTTATTTTTGTCATAATTATTTTTTTCTCTTTTACTACTTTTAGACAACTTGGTTTTTCTATGAGTTTGACTTCCTAAAGTATTGTTTAGAAAGTGCCCATTTTCAAACTGAATTTGAATCATAACATTCTCACTTTTTGTTGTTCATTTGCATTTTGTTTTCTTATTCATTTTCTTTCCTTTTTAATCTGATCTTTCTTGTGCCCCAAGATAATTATATAAATATGTTTACAAATACTAGAACTCACATATATTTTAACATGTATAACATATATTGGATTACTTGTCATCTAGGGGAGAGGGTTGGGGGAAGGAGGGGAAAATTTGGAACACAAGGCTATGCAAGGATCAGTGTTGAAAAATTATCTGT
Source organism: Sminthopsis crassicaudata (assembly GCF_048593235.1). Classification (NCBI taxonomy): domain Eukaryota; kingdom Metazoa; phylum Chordata; class Mammalia; order Dasyuromorphia; family Dasyuridae; genus Sminthopsis; species Sminthopsis crassicaudata. The sequence goes on from NC_133620.1 coordinate 225,051,493, forward strand.
GTGTATGTTTTGAAAATAAAAACCTTTAATAATAAAAAAAGAAAACTTTTAAAAAAAAAAGAAAGTGCCTGTTTTTCTAGGCACTTAGTAGTAGTAGGAATAGTAATTCCTATCATGGGTAAAAAAAACTGATTCAGCCTCTCTCCTCCCCAAAATCACACTGTTTAAACCTGTGAGTTGGAAAAAGGAGCCAGCAATCAAAAAACTGTAGACAAATATAAACAAGCACCTCTATCCAGTTAAAGACTACAGAAGAAAATAGAAATTTTTGTGGCCTCTGAGTAGGGACTCACAAAGGGAACCAAAAGTAAAGTTAAATTCCAATAAATCTCTCCAGAAGCCCACAGAATCTTGGTTCCATACTTGCCAAAGATCAGAGGATGGAGCAATAATAGCTCGCTGCCAGGAAGATGGAATCAAGCAGTACAGCCACATTTAGGATTTGGAAGGTCTGAAGTTACTCCTTCTGTTGGAGCTTTAGCATGAAGTGATCACCTCACAGTGGCTGCCTGCCTAGAAAGGGAGTCTGTTCAGTGCCTGGGCAATGGGCACTGGGAAACCCTCCAGAGAGCTGAAACTAAGATGATCTCCTACATTAGGCTGGAGTCCATCAGACTTGCAGCAAGGAACAGAGCCAATTTCCAATTATTTATCAAACAAGAAGGAAATGGAGGTAGAGGTAAAGCCAGAACTCATGTTGCACCAGCAGGACACAGTCAGAAGCCAGAAATTGTGACAGAATGTGGCATCTGGTCTTAGCTATCATTCCATAATTGTAACAGAACAGTGGCAACAGCATCAAACCTGCAGGAAAAGGTAAGCAGGAATGAGAAGGGAACAAATCCTGGCCATGACATCACGTTCAAATCCAAGAATCAGGACTGAAAAATGTGAATAATTAAAAGACAACTGTGAACATGTAGTATATGCAGACTTTGCACTTACTGTCCTAACCCTAACTCAAACTGATAAATTGGATACCCAGACATCTGGTGGCTACATATGTTTAGGGCTCTGGGATTAACCCAAAACATTTGGGGGAGGGAGAGAGGTTCTCTTTATAGAACAATAGTTCATCAACCTCCATGATTAGATTATCAGTTATATTAGTCACTCAAAATTAACCAAATTAACTTTACAAAAGGATATTTACTGAGTTGGTAAAATTAAAAAAAAACTGTTGATACAAAATATTTCTAAGCAAAAAATCTGTTAAATACTCCCTCAATAGTATTTACAGAAACCATATAAAAGTGGTCTCAAAGTTTAGCATCCATGTGGAAAAGGAATTATTCATAATTTCTGGAAATCCTTTTTCTATAATTCTTAAGGTGTTCCCTTTAGTTATGGCATAGGTTTTCTGCGGGGCTCTTTGCATAGGCTGGAATAGGTGTTCATTCTATTCTGATGCAAGACTTGCAAACCATTACAAAGATTTGCTAAGACATGTCAAAAAACATATCAGAAATCCAAAATGCTCTGGATTTTAAAGATTTCAAAATCCTCTTCTTTGAAATTGAAACTGAGCATTCTCCTTTTTGAGCATTTAATTCTCAGGGGAGATTTTCTTTATTCCAAAAACAGTTAAAATTTCCCAGGTTTTGAGATAATTTACTAGACTTTTAAAGGATCCAGGGGGTACTACAAAGTTTCTCATCTAATCAATTTAGATTTTGCATCACCTTTAATTGAAATGTCCTAATTGACTCAAGAAGATGTTAGAGTTTATTCACTTCTAGTTCTAATTTACTGGTACATATCAAGCTCACTTTACTAGTAGCTGCTTTTAAGTGGAGTAGGTAGGACAATTAATGGACTTTTATCTCTTACAAATACCATGAAGAAGTACAATGGATTCAGAGAAACCTAAGAGGTAAACAGGAATAACACCACAGTAAGTTTAAGGATAACCTCAGAAGAAAGAAAATGGCTCCTCTTTGTAGTGGCCAGAAACTGGAAACTGCCCATCAATTGGAGAATGGCTGAATAAATTGTGGTGTACGAATGTTATGAAATATTATTGTTCTGTAAGAAATGACCAACAGGATGATTTCAGAAAGGCCTGGAGAGACTTACATGAACTGAGGCTGAGTGAAATGAGCAGGACCAGGAGATCCTTGTATACTTCAACAATACTGTATGATGATCAATTCTGATGGATGTGGCCCTCTTCAACAATGAGATGAACCAAATCAGTTCCAATAGAGCAGTAATGAACGAAACAACTACACCCAGGGAAAGAACTCTGGGAGATGACTATGAACCACTACATAGAATTCCCAATCCCTCTAATTTTGTCTGCCTGCATTTTTTATTTCCTTCACAGGCTAATTGTATACTATTCCAATATCTGATTCTTTTTGTACAGCAAAATAATTGTATGGACACGTATACATATATTGTATTTAACTTATACTTTAACATATTTAACATGTATTGGTCAACCTGCCATCTGGGGGAAGAGGTGGGGGGAAGGAGGAGAAAAGTTGGAACAAGAGGTTTTGCAATTGTCTATGCTGAAAAATTACCTATGCATATATCTTTTAAATAAAAAGCTATAATAAAAAAAAGAAAATGGCTAAATCACAAGGATTCTAAGAATGAACAAAAGAAATAAGGTAAAAGATAAAAATGAAATTAAGAACATTTGCAGAGGAAAGTAGAAAGAAAACAAGTAGCTTAAAACAGAAAATAAAAAACGTTACACAAATAGAGTACCACCTAAACAATAACTCAATGATCCAATAAAAATACAAAAAAAAAAACAAAACAAAAAAAAACAAGTCCTATATTTTTAAGTGGAAGAAAATGTAAAATGTCTAATATTAAAAACTGATTGGGAAAACAAGTGAAGGAGAGATAGCTTAAGAATCATTAAACTCCCTGAGAGCCATAACCAAACAAAAACTAGCTATCTTATTTCAATTATGCATTTAAAAAAATTCCCCAGCTCTAATAGAATAAAAATTGAAAGAATCTACTAGATGCTTTTCAAAAGGAAACCTAAATTGAAATGACTCATAAATGGCATAACCAAATCCAAAATTCCTAGGTTAAAAACAAAATTCAAAAAGCAGCCAGAAAGAAAAAATTCAAGTACCAAGAAACCACAGACAAGATCACTATGTTACAGCTATTTCAAATGAAAGGAATTTTATAATATGATATTCCAAAAGTCTTTGGGAAGGAAAAAGATTTAGAAATAAATACAACCTATCATGTGAAACAGTATAATTCAATAACATTAAATTCTAAATTTGATGAAATAAAGGACTTTCACCTATTTCCTACAGGAAAATATCAGTGTAATGCAGAATATTTCAATGGAAATTCACATTTCAAAACTGGAAGGGACTAAATTATTATGAAACACATATATTTAATAAGAGGGGGGAAAGCATTTCTTTAACATTTTGTTGTCTTCAAGACAGAGAAAAACAAACAAGAGCCAAAGATAGTTTTGTATTTTCTATTATTTTTAGGAGAGTGAAGAAAAAGCAGGAACTGAATACACTAACAACAACTACAATACTACTAATAGCTGACATTTATATAGAATTATATAAATATAATATTCTCACTATATTGAGATATTATGCTAAGCATTTAAAAATTATCTCATTAGATCCTTACAAAAACCTTCAGAGGTCAATGCTACTATTATCCCCATTTTACATATTTAAAAACTGAAATAAATTAAGGTTAAATAACTTTACCAGGGTCATACAGCTAGTAAGTATCTGAAATTGAATTCAAACTTAGGTAAAATAAGGTTCAGTGATTCTCTATTCACTGTGCCACCTGAGGAACAGTTTATTTTTTTCTAAAATAAAATAAAAAGGAGATAAACGAGAATAAGTACTCAAGTATGGTGGTGATGAGAATAAGGTTGAGGGAATGATTATTATATGAACTTCATTCTTATCTGAACTAAACAATGAAAGATTGAAGATATACACACAAAAATTTAAGTGTAGAAATACACTGTGTTTAATAGGGAAACATGAAGAAACGGGGAAAAGGGAAGAGCATTTTAATTTGAAGAGTATAACAAGCAAATAACAAGCAAAATAAATTTCAATTTTGGAGGGCAAATCATAAAGGGAAAATTAAAAATAGAGAAAAATTTTAAAACTAATCATTGAAGTTTAGGCTAAGTAAAACAAGGACTAGAGAAGCAGAATCAAACTGTAAATTATAGAATCATTTATCAAAAAAAAATTGCCCACATTCTTTATAAACATGGGAGAGAAGGGGCAAAGAAAGGAAAATGTATAGGAGAATACAATGGAGAGAAAAATTCATGATCCTTGAATGGAATTAATTCACACATAAAATAGATGAGAGTAGAACGGATTAGAAAGCAGAATCCAACAATATATTGTTTATAAGCAACATAATTGAAATATAAAGATTCAGAAGGCAGAGAGCTGAAGCAAAATTTATTATGCCTATTTTTTAAAAGCAAAAATTGTAATCATTGTAATCAAAGTTTCAGACAAGGCAACAGTAAAAATAAAATATGTGTGATTAAAAGAGATAATCAAGGAAAATATATTGTGCTTAAAAGCTTCATAAATAATGAAATGGTTTCAAATTTTCACATATTTATGTGTATATATACACACAAATATGCACATGTGTGCAATGACTGAGTTACAAAATACTTAAAAAAGTAATCAACTTTACAGTAAGACAGCAAAACCACAATAGTTGGGACTTCAGGGTGCTCCATTTTGATTCAGAAGTATCTATCAAAAAGACAAATGAAAATACGTTAAGGACTTATACGAAATTTTAGTGAAGATAAACTTTATAAAACTCTAATTATACAGAATAGTAATCAAATATTCATGGTATCTTAATAAAAATTGGCCACTTACTAAGGCTTTGAAAGCCAATTAGTAAATGTAGAAAAGTGAAATATTAAATTATTCTTTAGTATCCACAACTCAATTAAATCATCATAAATAAAGAGAATTTGAAAAAGGTTTCAAACTTAAATGAGACTAAATGGTATGTTTAAATAGATAAAAATGAAACAATAATATCATATCAATTAATAGTTTCAAATAAAATTACCACAATGTGACAACATACCACCAAATTTTTGGGATGCAGCCAAAGTATCAATTATGATTAATGCCTTCATCCATAAGAAGGCATCCATAAAGAACAGATGAGGAGATTAGACACACAACTAAAATAATCAGAAGAAAATTTAAATGCCCAACTAAACCCAAAGTGGAATTTCTTAAAATCAAAGAAGAAATAGTTTGAATTTTAAAACTTAATGAATAAATAAAATGAAGAAAAAGTGAACAAAACAAATTACCAAACTGAAAAAGAATGAAAAATAATTCAGAACAGTTAAAATAGAGCTAAGAAAATTATTAGAAACCAATTATAAGATATCAAAACTGACTATTTAAATGAAGTAGGTGAATTTTTTTAAACATAAACTCACTAGATGAACAAAACATCTACATATTTGTGTGAACAAAACAAAATAGAGTGGTGAAATCATTTCATATGAGAGAAAGAAATTAAAACATCTATAATAAAACTCCCAAAGTTAATATTTTTAATTTTTCAAAAATTAAAAAACCTAGAGTCAGATAGATGCATAAATGAACTCTATCAAATTTTGAAAAAACAGTTAATTTTGGTATTACATAGATTATTTAAAATGTTGAAAATATAGGAAAATGTATCTATCAAACTCTTTATATAAATCAAATATGGTTGGGGCAATTAGTTGGTGCAGTAGATAGAGTACTAGCCTTGAAGTCAGGAAAACCTGAGTTCAAATTTGGCCTTAGACACTTAACACTTCCTAGCTGTGTGACCCTGGGCAAGTCACTTAACCCCAATTGCCTCAGCAAAAAATAAAATAAAATAAAATATGGTCCTGCTGTCTAAAGGGGAAAGTTATAGAAGGGAATTAAAACTATATATTCATAATTTAATGAATATTAATGTTAACTATTGAATTAAATATTAAATAATTATTTTTAAAATTTTGTACTAAGATCAGATCAGATATATATTAGAAATGAAAGTCTAGCTCAGTATCAGGAAAGCTATAAACATAAAATGACATACAAAAAAAAAGAAAACTGAGTTATATCAATATATTAAAAAATACACTTTTTGACAAAATGTAATGCATATTTGTTTTTAAAATGTCCCAAAGACTTTAGTGGTAAACACCATGGGCTAGATATCAGGGACAAAGCAGAGATGTCTCTTATCATCATTTATTTTATATAGTTCTAGAAATCATAAATACTGAGAAGATAAAGAAATTAAATTACTGCAACCAAAGAAGAAACAAAATCATCATTTTTTTATAATTATATATGATAGTTTGCATAAAGAAGCCTAGATAATTAATTAAAATTAATTGAATCAATAAGTTCAATATGGTAGCAGAATGTAAAACAAACACACACACACACACACACACACACACACACACACACACACACACACACACACACATAAACATTGGCTTTATGTTGCCAAGAAAACTCATCAGGAAGAGGGGGGAAAAAAGAAATTCCATGCTTACTGTATTCATGAACTATCAGAGTCAATCTACCAAGACAAAAGGGATAAATACATGGCCATATCTTCCAAGTAATCTTTAATGAAATATAGACAAATAATTATAGATTATTATTATTCATGGTTGTTTCATTCTCCAGGCAAATGAGTTTGCCTCAGTTTCCTCACCTGTAAAAAAATGGGAATAACACTTACCTCCCAGAATTGTTGTGAGGCTCAAATGAGATAACATTTTTAAAGAACTTAACATTGTGTCTGGCACATAGAGGACTTCCTTTCCTTGATATATATATATATATATAGTTATGGACTTTTGTAATTTGATAGACTTAAAAAGGTCATGTCCTTAAAATTCATCTCCCATAGGACACTGGTGATGAGCTCTTCCAAATGCACAGACCAATTCTTAAGAAACAAACATACCATATACTCTTTCAGCCATCCTCTCATAGAAGTCCTAGCTTATTAACTTGACAGAATTTGTATTTCATTGGAATAGATAAAGATCAAATCCATGGCAGAATGAAAATCCATGACTCATAAAAACAAAAAGTGCTAGAGTTGAGTAACTTCAATTTGAATCCAAGTCTCAAATATGATCTAGCTAGGTGATTTTAGGAAATTCAACCTCTTCATTTTTAAAATGTGAATAATAACAGTAAATACTTACTATACATAAGATTGTTGTGAAAAAATACTCTGCAAATTCAAAATGCTATCTAACTTGAAATTATTGTTTGTATTACCAATATTTCTATTATAAAGCAGAAAAGGAAGATTTTTGTAGTAAAGTAGTTAGTAAAGAGAGTATTAGACTTGGAATTAAGAAGAGCTGAGTTTCAATCTGGCCTCAAAAAAAATGACTATGTGATCAGCAAGTCATTTAACATCTGCCTCAGTTTCCTCAGCTATAAAATGGGAAAAATAATAACATCTATTTCTCCCAGGCCTGTTGTAAGAATAAAGTAAGTTTATAAAGAGTTTTGTAAATATTAAATCACTATGTAAATGCTAGATGTCTTTACTGATAGGGACTGGACTTTTATTTCAATTATTTAAATAGATTTTAAATAGGTCCAATATATGTCTTTTGTCTTTATTGCCTGGATTAAACCTATGTTCTTTCTCCCACAGAGCCATTCCTTACAAATAAAAATATTTTTAAACTAAAGAAAAAAGGAAGAAACAAAATTCAGTATTATTGCTTAATATATAAAAATATATGGCATTATATGTAGTGTTCCCTGCCAATAGACTTGATCTCTGAAAAGGAGGAAGGTATTTTCTCATATCTCTCCTTTAATACAAGCTTGTTTTTTATAATTTTGCAAAATTAAGTCAATTATTTTGTAGTAATTTTTCTTCCCATTTATATTATTATATCAATGTAAGTATTGTTTTCCTAATTCTGTTTCCTTTCCTTTGCATTAGCCTGTTAGTTCTTTCCATGCTTCTTTTTATTCACCATGTTAGTCATTTCTTTAAAAAAAAGTAATAATATAACAAAATTTGTTTAGTCATTTCACAATTGATGATTATTTTGTTTCTAATACTTAACTACCACAAAGATCACTATTATAAATAATCATCTTAGTATATATGAAATATCTCTTTTTGCCAATGACCTCCCTGAGGTATATTCTACTAGTGGAATCCCTGGATCAAAAAATATGAATATTTTAAACATTTTTTTCATAATCCCAAATTGCTTTCCAGAATGATTGTCTCAATTCAAAGCTCCAACAAAAAGGTACTAGTGTGCTTATTTTCCTAAAATCCCTCCAACAGTCTTTTTCCTCTTTTATAATGATTACATTCACAGTTTTTCCAACATTTACATCCCCTGCCTAAGGCTGCAGGCTTCTGGAGTAGCCTTCAAGAACTAGGACATCTTTATGCCATAGTATGACATCAAACTAAATAAAGATGCAACATAAATCAATGGATTAAACATTAGACTAGAAGTTTGGAAGGTCTGCCTTCAAATCTCCCTCAAAACACCTAGTAGATGCTATTAACAGTGGGAAGCTGAACATCTATATAACTTCTCTCTCTCTCTCTCTTTCTCTCTCTCTCTCTCTCTCTCTCTCTCTCTCTCTCTCTCTCTCTCTCTCTCTCTCTCTCTCTCTCCCCCCCCCTCTCTCCCTCAGCTACAAAATGAGGAATTTGAATGTAGGATCTTAAGGTAAACTCCAATTTTAAATTGTCGTCTCATGTGGATGATCACTCAAAGTCACATGGAAATTAACCTGTACTTACCAAAGCTTCCCAAAATTCATTTGGCAGATCAGCATTCTAAATGGAATTCTGTCTTGTACATAGAACCTAATAGGAGGATTCTGAATCTTTATCCTCTTTTGCTCAATAACTGTGACCAAATCCAATATGGGTGGAATGTCTTGATGTGATATGGAAAGTCTCCCAATTTATTTTTGTATCTTCTGACCACCCTTTCTTACTCAACATGAAGAAGGATCCATCTTATAATCATTTAGTCAATGGAAATGATCCCTGATTTATCTAACCTGTGACCACCCTTACAGACACATTTTCTCTTGTCCTCCAAGAAGATCAAATCAAGTCATATAAAAGTAGGGTCTCTGGAAGAAGGGGGCATCTCAGATCATGCGAAAGATCTGAGACCCACTTCATTGAATGGGGGAAGGAAGCTCCCATTATTAAAGCGCCATTAGCTTGGAGTTCTGTCTGTTTTTCTTATTGTAGATTCTGTATTTTGGACCCCACACATGAGAGAACAAGAAGATGGCTTCTACTGAGAACATTTCCCTGACTACAGTGTTTTGAGGACTAAGATTATTAGGAAACTTTCTTATGCAAATTGAAACAATTCAATAGCAACCAATATTGTAAGAATTGCTGTGTCTGTGATTTTAGGGAAACATTCTATACTAGGGTTTATTGACTCAAACTGTATATTTCAATCTGATGGGGAAACTAATGAAAACGTGCAACTGGGAAATTCTTAAAATGTAAGGTAAGTTAAAAGAGAATATAAGAGAGTCAAAAGTACCTTTGCCTCCCTAATGAAAAAGGGAGATGAACAAATTTCAGAGGGAGGCCACGTGTAGCTTTTCCAAGGCAGGATCACTTTCATTTTATAAACCTTAACAGGAAATTCACTGCATTCAGCACAATGAATTGATTCAGTTGCTAAAGATTCTGCATTTGGTCATTAGAAAAAAACTTTTAGCCATCAACTTTTTAGAAAGTCACTAAAGATCATATTAAGAATAGCAACCAAGTCAGAAAAGAAAGGAAGAAACCTTCAGTTCAAATGACACTTTTTATATGAGATCTTTCCCAACTTCTCATCTACAATGATTCCCTCCTCTTCCCCTAAATTTTTTTTATCTATTGTGTAGAGATATTTGTACGTGTATGCATATTGCCTCTCATGACTAAATTATAAGTTTTTTGAGATCGAGGATGTAATCCAATACTTAATGCAGTGCCTGACAAAGTAGGATCTTAGTAAATACTTACTACTTAATCCTGAAAAAAATTTTTTCTTATATCTATTAATTACTCTCTATGAAAAACAAGAAATTATTTTGAGCCAGGTGGTCATACAGTTAAAGAAATTTTCTAGGATGCATCAATAAAATGGAATTTGGTCCATAAAGTAAGTATATGTTCGTTCTGTTGCTTCTATCTGTATAGTGTTCCATCTTATGATTGTTTAGGGTCAAAGCAAAGTTTGTGAGACATAAGTCTGCTGCTAATTAGCTGTGTGGCCTTACGCAAGTAACTTAAAATTTCTGATCTTTGGTTTTCTCATCTGAAGACCCATTATGATACTTCTGGAGTTTTGCTGAAAGAATTAAAATAAGTTACTGCTATATACCTGTTTTTGGGAAAATGAGACTACAGAAAAAAAGTGCTTTATTTGAATTCACACTGCATAGTTCTATTGGACTGTAACTTACAGTAATATTTTGCCTAATTTTGAATTTAAATAGTACAAATTTGAATATATGTAATTGCTTTAGAACATTTATTATTGGAACTAATTGAGATCTAACCCATTGAAGAATTCTGAATAGTTCAAAGGACCACATTCATTGGCAAAGGTATGAACCCATCAATGTGACTATTCTCTTCAACCATGCAGTTCCCAGACACCTGTGTTTTCTCATCCTAGTAAGTTTTTGATTGTGTTCTTTCAAAGCTTCCACATAGAGGATGTGTGAGGAAAGTTAAAGAACTTCTTCTAAGAGTTTTCCTTTTTCAGGGGTATTATCAAAGCACCCAGGCTACCTATCCATTATTCTTCACTCCTGCCTAATAACTAATTCATCTGCTTTTTCAATCACACATTTCCTCATTGACATCCCTTATACCACTTCTTGAGTGTAGGTTGCTAATAAACATTGCTAATGATACTACTTATGCCTGTTGTGTGTCTCTCCACTGAGTTATTGGATGTCCTCTAATTCCCTGAAAATTATTGTATTACACAATTTGCAGCCATAGTTAGTCATCTAAAATATTATATTGAAAAGATAGATCATATAATTATATGAAGAGAATCTGGGCAGTCACAGAATTACAGAATCAGAGTCTCAGAGTAAAAAATATTCAAAGGTCATCTAGTCCAACCTATGTCTAAACACCTGTCCCCTGAATTAAATACTGACAAATACCCAATCTGGGTTTGAATGCCTCAAATGAGGGCCTGCCCCAGGATAGATTATTCTACTTTTGTAAAACTCTAATTATTAGAAATTTTTCTAGATATTAAGTCAAAATTTGTCTATTCACAATTTCTATCAGCTGTTTCTCTTGCCACAGCTATCAAATAGAAAATAAGATCTCTCTTCTATATCATATTCCTTCCAACTCTTGAAGACAGCTACCATAGCTGTCATTAGGTCTTCTCTCCTCTAGGATAAAAATCTGGATTTCTTTCTACAAGTCCTCATGTGACATCACTTTTAGATCCTTTACCAAACTGATTATCTTCTTCTGGACACTATGAAGCTTATTTTTAATATTCTTAATGAAATTTCTGCATCCAAATGAGGGTGGTCATAGGACAATAGACTTAAAACTGGAAAGGACCTTGGAAATCATTCAATCTAACTCTTCCATTTTATAGTGATAAGACTGAGGCCTGAAGGGATTAAATGATAAGCCTGTGATCACATAGATAGTAATTTGCAGCATTAGGATTTGCATCCCCAAGTCCTAGCTCCAAATCTAACATTGTCCCAATTTCCATTGTCCTAAGCTGTTCTTTGAAGGTATTGAAAGGCTGAATTTTTAATTTTAACAATGCTACAACTATTCAAAATTATTCTGGAACTGTACTTTCAGAATAACTACACCAGAAAAACTACTTCTTTTCTTCATATCCACACTTTTTTCATAGGATTTTTTTTCCCCTGAGGCAATTGAGGTTAAAATGACTTGGGTCACACAGCTAGGAAGTGTAAAGTGTCTGAGGCCAGATTTGAACTCAGATCCTCCTGACTTCAGGACTGGTGCTCTATCCACTGTGTCATCTAGCTGGAAATCTTTTTTTTTTTTTTTTTTTAATAATGATAGCTTTTTATTTTTCAAAATACATGCAAATATAGTTTTCAACATTCACCCTTGAAAACTTTGTCTTCCAAATTTTTCTCTCTCCCTGTCTCCTAGCTAGCAAGTCATGCAATATAAGTTAAACATGTCACACTTTCTTAAAACAAGAAAAACATGACCCAGTTTGACACCTACCTAATTGGCTCCAAATGGCTATTTCCAAAAATCAAATCCAACTTTAAAGGCAAAATATTGCTCCTGCAGAAGGTATTCAAAAAGAGATATCACTGACTCTAAAGGAAATTCTGAGGGAATTGCTCCAAAAATGCTTGGGGCAACAGCAGCATCCTTGAAAAAGATGCTCAGCCTTCCCAGTTACTACTTTAAAGAAAACATTTGTTTTGATGTCTCAGTTCTTAGATGTTTTTAAAGCCATCCTCATTGCTTTCTTTATCTTTTTATAAGCTTTTAACTCCTCTTCCTACTGCTAACCTCATTAAACAACAACAACAAATGAATAAATCCTCATGACAAATATGCATAGTCTGGTGATGACCATGTTGGTCATGTCAAAAGACATGGGTTTCATTCCAGCCTTTTTAGTCTATCACTTCTCTGAAAGGAAGTGGGTAATGTGTTTTATCACCAGTTCTCTATAATTTTCAACATATTGATCAGAGTTCTAAAATCTCTCAAAGCTCTTTTTTCTCTATAATTTCATTATCTTATAAATGAATCTCATATATTTTGAGTTCCTCATATAGGTTCCTATGTAACTCAAAGGGGAAAGAGACAGAGATTTTCAAATTCATTTGTTAAATTTAGGTCTGCGGCATATTCAATGCCACCCTGAATAATCAAAACTTTCAACTGTCATATGAACTCTAAATAATGAAGGCAAGGAAAGAATTCAAACATCCATTTCTTATGTCAAAATTTAGAAAATTTAGAAACTATACCTTTTGAGCCACAACAAAATAGTTACCTCTAGTCTGAGCAACCACTCTGGATAATCCAGCAAAAGGCATTTCTTTTCTAGATTATCCAACTGGTTACCTTTATGGTAGGTTCACATTGTTTTGATGGGAGAGGTGCTGCCAAATAATGTGGAAAGGCAGCCCAAAACCTTCATATTTGCCACATTAAATGTAATGGCTAATTTGGCTCCTCATTTCCACATCTCTCCAGCTGGGACCATTTAGTATCCATCTGTAAGCTTGGCCCTGTCTTAGGTCTTAAAACCAATGCTTCTTCTGGGTATGGGAGATATAAAGACTTAGATCAATCATGCAATTAATTTAAAGCAAGCCAGTTTTAACCATCTTTCTTCCTTGAAGATACACCTAAATCCTACTAATTTAGGTTTCATCTTGTATTTTGTGATAGATAACTTTCCTGGTACTATTAAACTAATATTTAAGGTCCTTTTCCTCTATGCCAAGTCCTAATTTTGGTATCCTGTCTTCTAGTTTCATTAAGACTATGGCAATATCCTGACTCATTTTCTCCCATTCTTTCCAGAACTGGAATCTTGCTCTGTACCCAAGTTCCCATATCTTAGTCCCTGCTACTTGCTACTTTTCCAAGTTTTCCCTGAGGTTAAGCTTCTAAATATTATACTATCAATATACTATGGTTATCTCACCTCACGGGAAGACACTTATCCCCAAAACACTATTATTTGATCTCCTTTTATCTTCACATATTGCCTAGTGTCACATTTTTCTACATTCCCAATATCCTCTCAGAGTTCATGCTGGTAGACATATGTATATTTTTTGGTCACTTTAGCCATTGACTTCTAGCTTTCCCTATTCAGCCTCTTCATCGTCCTTTGAATACTATTCTAAGACTCAGGAGAATGTCACGCCTATTTAAATCCTGTGGTCTCTATATTGTTATAGGTTTTAAAACATTTGCTCAAAGACTTTTTTTTTTACTGTATCCCATTATTATGAATAGTGAGTGAATCCTATGAAGTGGGACATTATTGTACTGCATATTTCTATTTAGGCCAGAATTGATTATCATAGTTGACATAATTATGACTTCAATTAGTGTGAATACTTGCCACCCCTTTATTTTCATTAATCAAAATTAGTTGTATTCCTTGTGGATAAAAATTGTGTTTTTGTTTTCTCATTTCTAGTACCAGAGCTAACATTTATATACCACATTAAAGTTTCCAAAATGATTTACATATGTTATCTCATTTGAACTTTACAAAAACCTTATGTAAGAAAAGTGGAATCAATGAGATGATTGATGCCAATTCCGATGATCTTGTGATGAAGAGAGCCATCTACACCCAGAGAAAAGCATGTGGGAACTGAGGGTGGATCATAACATAACATTTCACTCTTTTTATTATTGTTCACTTGCATTTTGTTTTCTTACTCATTTTCTTTCCTTTTTGATTTGATTTGTATAAATGTTTGCACATATTGGATTTAAAATACATTTTAACATTTATAACATATATTGGATTGCTTGCCATTTAGGGGACAGGGTGGAGGAAAGGAGGAGAAAATCTGAAACACAAGGTTATGCAAGGGTCAATGTTGAAAAACTATCTAGGCATATGTTTTGAAAATAAAAAGTTTTAAAAAGAAAAAAAGAAAGGTATAATTATTATCATCCCAATTTATAGAAGAAGAACTGAAGTTAAAAGAGGTTAATAGTCTTGTCTAGGATTATACAGATAGGAAGTGTCTGCAGCAGAATTTGAACTTTCTATATTCAAGTCCAACACTTCACTGCTCCACCAGCATAATGTCTAGACGTAATGTCTAGACTATAATAGAATTTGTTGAATTTAAATTGTTTGTGAGCCATATCCATAACCATTTCACATATATTATAGTATAGTGCTTTTTGTTTTGTTTTGAAATCATTTGGCTTTAAATAGAACAGGAGCTCGAATCTCAGCTCTTATCTCCATCTATGTAACCTGAGGACATTTACCTATATTTTCTGAGCGTGCTATTCCTCACCTGTAAAATGAGAGCATTGGATTAGATTATATCTAGGTTATCTTCTAGCTGACTCAGAATTTTTTTTCTAATAGGAATGCTATCAGTCTAGCAATATGATTCATTTTCATTATCTTGGTCATATATCATCTCCCTTAAGGTTCATTGAAACTATAACTACAATTCAAAAAATCATCTTCAATGTATCTCAGTTAGACTTGAATCATTGAAACCTTCTACCAGACAGCTGGAAGGATATGGGAATGAAGAAACAGATCAATCAGCCTCCCATTCTTCACTGTGTAGCTTCCAAAAGCTCATAATTTGTATAAAGGTTTCAGAAGTTGATGCCATATCACTAACTGTGTTGTGCTCAGAATATTGCTTTTCCTTTATGGGATTTATTTCCCCATTTCTAGAGTGAAGTGTTTGATGAGATGACCTTTAAGGACCTTTAGAGATATTAATCTATATTTTAGATATAATAATATAGGTAAGGAGTTTGTGAGACTATTTTATTTAATAGGAAGAGAAAAGGATAATTGTTTCTCTAACTCCATGCAATACTACTGGGTAATTTAGAAGTAGAATTAATAGGCAGATGTTAAATAGAGGTATATTAGGCTTAGTCACCTAAACAGCAGTTTCGTAACAGTTAGAATGGTCCACAAATGGATTTGGATGGTAACAATTATCCCTCATCAAAAATCTTCAAGTAATGACAACATGATCCCTTAACCTGATGGAATTCATGATTTGAATAAAGGCTGAAGCAGCTGACCTCTGAAATGCTTGCCTAGATTATTGCATCAGTCTCCTGATTGGTCTCCTTACCTCATGTCTTTCCCATTCTGGACCTTGCTCCATACAAGTGTCAAAGTAATTTTCCTCAATGCAAATCTGACCATGTGACTACTCTATCAATCAACATCTGTGGCTTCTTATCGCTTTTGGGATAAAATGCAAATGCCTCTGCAAAGCTTATAAGACCCTTTCCAATCTGACCTTAATATATTCTTCTAACTTTATAGGATATTAAAGCCTTTCCTATATTAGAGCCTTTCCTATACTGTGTGAAAGTCAGTCTGTACTTTATTCTGTTCTTCACTCATGATGACATTCATCTTCCTCTCTGAGATGATACTGGCTGTCCCACATGCCTAGAGTATACTACTTCCTTATCCCTGAGAGATTCTGTCTCTTCCTTTAAGATACAACTCAAGCAGCATCTTTTCCATGAAGTTTTTTCTGACCTACACCAAAAGTGTCCTGCTACTAACTACCTGTATTGAACTACTTTGCAGATATTTTATTTCCATTTATTATATAATATATATATATATATATATATATATATATAAAATGACTTATAGAATCCAATCCAGGGTCTGAACATAATATGTACTTCATGAATACTTGATGAATAACTGGTAAAATCTATCATTCTATTCTTGCAATCTCTAAAATATGCACTTAATATATAAGAATTTTGTTGAAGAGATCATTGTAATAATGGACCAGGAACAGCAAATGAAGAACTTACTTTTTAGGATGTTTCCACAACTTGGAAAAGAGGGGGGATGAACAAAGGTAGTTCTCATAATGGTCTAGCTTGAAAAAAAAAAAAAAGTAGATTCTACAAATACAAAATTAATCCAACAACAGCTTATTACTGACTTGGTAAATTGAAAAGTATATTGAAATCTTTGAAATGAAAGAGGAATATGAAAGCTAAGAACACTCATTTTATGCCATGTTTGGTTTCAGGGCAGGAGCAGAGACAATGGACCACTGTAGAAAACCTCATATTATGAGATTACTTCTTGACTAAGAAAAGCCATCCCTAGAAACACAAAGCAGAAGAGATAGTTACAATCTTAAGGTCCAGCCTGAAGCTAACATTGACATTACATGACCTTGATACCAGGTGCAATTAACCATAATTTCTTCTATACTATGAGAGAACCAAGGTAAAGTTATCAGAATCCCAAGCTTCATGCTCAAACGGAGGAATAAAAGACTCAGAATAGAAATTCTCCTTTTAGTCTGTTAAGGAGGCAGTTCAAGCCCCTCAGTACCAACTCTTCTTTAATGAAGTCCATTTTTACAAATGAGGTGGCAAGGATAGGGAGGGAGAAGTGACACAAAGGAACTAATCAGTAACTTCTGTTTGCACATGCTCTTTATCAAGATGCCAAAGCACTTGTCCCTCCAGAAACAGTCAAGGATTGAGTTCAGCACTTAATGGGAAGTATTCCAAATAGATGTTGGCAACCAAAGTAGCCAGAACAGAGCTTTAATAATGGATGTCCTCCCTAAGAGGGACTTTGTCACACTTTGAATCACTTTTCCTTTGACTTTGTGAACCTAATTTCCCTTTTGTATCATTATTTAGCTCAAATTTATGTGTCTATAGAACTAATTAATAGGTTAGGAAGGGCATGTTTCCAAAATCAAAGTTCAGAATATAATGAAATAAGAGTAGATAAGAAAGGAAGAGATAAGAGATATAAATGAGAGGGTATGATAATGAATTGAGAAAAGAGATGGGAGAAATAAATATATAAGAGATATACCAGAATAGGAATTCTCTTTTCTCTTACAGAAAATAGACAACTTCTCTGGAGCTGCCTTTGAAGAAGAAATTTCTAATTGGTCAGATGCATTATCTTTCAAAGATTGAAGCTTCTTGAGGAATCTGTCGGGGAGTCATCCACCATATATGACATTTAGCAGACTTTGATTATAATGTATTGATATAATTATTGTGAGACTGCATTGATTGTGACATTATATGACCTATACCTACTAACCACATTTGTTATATCTAAGCAAAGGACATTTTAAAATGTATGTAAGAGAAATGAACACAAAAATAACATTTTGTTTTTACATCAATTACCTTGATTCAACAAAAAGCTAAATGTGGGAGATTTCCAGAAGTGGATCCAAGATGGCAGAGTAAAGCCAGGAAGCTGCTTGAGCTCTCCCAAGTTCCCTCAAAAACCACATGAAACCAAGGCTCTGAACAGAATCTGATGGAATCACAGCACTCCAACTCAAGATGGAAAAACGTCAAGAAAGGTCATTCTCTGTGAGGTGAAAAGGATGTTCAGCCCAGCTCAGACAGTCTCTGGAAAAGCTGGGGAGGTCAACCACAGCAAATCAGAATTGATGATTGATTTTACCCTTTTGCTTATAAAATGTTATATGAATAGCTTTCCATCTTACCTATTTTTCCTTCAATTTTCAAAATTTCTTTTCTTTGGTTATTTTCACTAGTTAATATAATTCTTTTGCTTTTTAAAATAATTAAGCTCAATTCACTAATTTGTTAAAATGCATGCTTTAATATAAAAATCTTATACCACTAAACATTTTTGAATATTTTAATACTGCCACTTTCTCATATTTTAGTTTTATGATGTACTCTTTTACTACTTATAGAGATTCATGTCCCTTATTTTCTTTTTTTGCTAGTTTTATCTTGATTAAAAAGTTTTACTATATTTCCTATAAAAGATACTTAATATTTCTGATTTTTTAAAAATTTCTTTAAAATTAAAACGCCAAGAAATATATTGGCCAAGTTCAAAAACCATCAGACGAAGGAAAAAATACTGGAAGCTGCTAGAAAAAAAGCAATTCAGATATGGAGGAGCCACAATAAGGATAACCCAGGATCTAGCAGCGTCCACCTTAAAAGAACAAAGGGTCTGGAACATGATATTCCAAAAGGTTAAGGAACTTGGTATGCAGCCAAAAATAACTTACTCAGCAAAAATGAGAATCATTTTCCAGGGAAGAAGATGGAAATTTAACGAAATAAATGAATTCCATCTATTCTTGATGAAAAAACCAGACCTACATAAAAGGTTTGATCTTCAAATACAGAACTCAAGAGAGTTCTAAAAAGGTAAAAACAAATCTTGAGAACTATACTTCTGCCATAAAAATATGTAAAGAACATATGTACAATTTGTCCTACAAACTAGAGGTGGAAAGAAAATTATATCATAAAAAAGTGTAAAGTGGTGGTACTACATCTCATGAAGAGGCAAAGGTAACCTATTATATCTGAGAGAAAGAAAGGAGGGAGATGAACATAGTGTGTATCAATAGACATATTCGATTTATGGTGAAATTTCTTCCACTTCATTGAAAAGTGAGAGGGAAGGAGTAAGCTAAGGGAAGGGAATACAGAAATTGTGAGGAAAAAGGGTAAAATAAGGGGAGGAACTTTAAGGTGGAGGAGGGATACTAAAAAGGGAGGGCTATGAAAGGCAAGTGGTGTTCACAAGTTTAATACTGGGTAGGGGGGTAGGAGGGAAGGAAAGGAGAAAAGCATAAGTAGGGATTAACAGGATGGCAAACAATATAGAATTAGTCATTCTAACCATAAATGTGAATGGTGTAAACTCCCTCATAAAGAGGAAGCAGTTAGCAGACTGGATTAAAAGTCAGAATCCTACTATTTGTTGTTTACAGGAAACACACCTGAAACAGGGTGATACATTCAAACTAAAAGTAAAAGGGTGGAACAGAATCTACTATGCTTCAGGCAAAGCCAAAAAAGCAGGGGTAGCCATCCTCATCTCAGATCAAGCAAAAACAAAAATTGATCTAATTAAAAGAGATAAGGAAGGGCATTATATCCTGCTAAAGGGTAGCATCAATAATGAAACAGTATCAATATTAAACATATACACACCAAGTGGTGCAGCATCTAAATTCTTAAAAGAGAAATTAAGAGAGCTTCAAGAAGAAATAGACAGCAAAACTAAAATAGTGGGAGATCTCAACCTTGCACTCTCAGAATTAGATAAATTACACCACAGAATAAATAAGAAAGAAGTCAAAGAGGTAAATAGAATACTAGAAAAGTTTGATATGATAGATCTTTGGCGAAAGCTAAATGGAGAAAGAAAGGAGTATACTTTCTTCTCAGCAGTTCATGGAACCTATACAAAAATTGATCATATCTAGGGCATAAAAACCTCAAAATCAAATGCAGTAAGGCAGAAATAGTAAATGCATCCTTTTCAGACCACAATGCAATCAAAATTACATTTAATAAAAAGCCAAGGGAAAATAGACCAAAAAAATAATTGGAAACTAAATAATCTTATACTAAAGAATGATTGGGTAAAACAGCAAATCATAGACATAATTAATAACTTCACCTAACAAAATGACAATAATGAGACATCATACCAAAATGTGTGGGATACAGCCAAAGCAGTAATAAGAGGAAGTTTTATATCTCTACAGGCCTACTAGCATAAAATAGAGAAAGAGAGGGTCAACGAATTGGGCTTACAACTAAAATTGCTAGAAAAGGAACAAATTAAAAACCCCCAGACAAACACTAAACTTGAAATTCAAAAAATAAAAGGTGAGATTAATAAAATTGAAAGTAAAAAAAACTGTTGACTTAATTAATAAAGCTAAGAGTGGGTTCTATGAAAAAAAACAACAAAATAGACAAACTCTTAGTAAACCTGATTAAAAAAAGGAAAGAGAAAAAGCAAATTGTTAGTCTTGAAAATGAAAAGGGAGAACTCACCACTAATGAAGAGGAAATCAGAACAATAGTTAGGAGCTACTTTGCTCAACTTTATGCCAATAAATTCGATAACTTAAATGAAATGGAAGAATACCTTCAAAAATATAGCTTGTCCAGATGAACAGAGGAAGAAATAAGTAGTCTAAATAGTCCCATCTCAGAAAAAGAAATAGAACAAGTTATAAACCAACTCCCTAAGAAAAAATCCCCAGGACCAGATAGATTTACATGTGAATTCTACCAAACATTTAAAGAACAACTAATTCCAATGCTATATAAACTATTTGAAAAAATAGGGATTGAAGGAGTCCTACCAAATTGCTTTTATGACACAGACATGGTACTGATACCTAAACCAGGCAGATTGAAAACTGAGAAAGAAAATTATAGACCAATTTCCTTAATGAATACTGATGCTAAAATCTTAAATAAGATATTAGCAAAAAGACTTCAGAAAATCATCCCCAGGATAATACATTATGACCAAGTGGGATTTATGCCAGGAATGCAGGGCTGGTTTAATATTAGGAAAACTATTAATATAGTTGACCATATTAATAATCAAATTAATAAAAACCATATGATCATCTCAATAGATGCAGAAAAAGCATTTGATAAAATCCAACATCACTTCCTACTAAATTCGCTTGAGAGTATAGGAATAAATGGACTATTCCTTAAAATAATAACGAGCATATATTTAAAACCGTCAGTAAACATCATATGTAATGGCGATAAACTAGCACCTTTCCCTGCAAGATCAGGAGTGAAACAAGGTTGCCCACTATCACCATTATTATTCAATATAGTACTAGAAACTCTAGCCTTGGCAATAAGAGCCGAGAAAGAGATTCAAGGAATTAGAGTAGGAAATGAGGAAATCACATTATCACTTTTTGCAGATGACATGATGGTATACTTAGAGAACCCCAAATACTCTGCTAAAAAGCTATTAGAAATAATTCAGAACTTTAGCAAAGTTGCAGGATACAAAATAAATCCACATAAATCCTCAGCATTTTTATACATTACCAACACAATCCAAGAGCAAGAGATACAAAGAGAAATTCCATTCAAAATAACAGTCGATAGTATCAAATATTTGGGAATATATCTACCAAAGGAAAGTCAGGAATTATATGAGCAAAATTACAAAACACTTGCCACAAAAATAAAGTCAGATTTAAATAATTGGAAAGACATTCAGTGCTCTTTTGGATAAGCCGAGCGAATATAATCAAGATGACAATACTCCCTAAACTAATCTATTTATTTAGTGCTATACCAATCAGACTCTCAAGAAACTATTTTAATGACCTAGAAAAAATAACAACAGAATTCATATGAAACAACAAAAGATCGAGAATTTCAAGGAAGTAATGAAAAAAAAAATTAAATGAAGCTGTACCTGATCTAGAACTATATTATAAAGCAACAGTCACCAAAACCATTTGGTATTGGCTAAGAAATAGACTAGTTGATCAGTGGCATAGGTTAGATTCACAGGGCAAGATAGTGAATAAAAATAGCAATCTAGTGTTTGACAAACCCAAAGATCCCAACTTTTGGGATAAGAATTCATTATTTGACAAAAAACTGCTGGGAAAACTGGAAATTAGTATGGCAGAAACTAGGCATGGACCCACATTTAACACCACATACTAAGATAAGATCAAAATGGGTCCAAGATTTAGGCATAAAGAACGAAATCATAAATAAATTGGAGGAACGTGGGATGGTTTATCTCTCGGACTTGTGGAGGAGGAAGGAGTTTGTGTCCAAGGGAGAACTAGAGACCATTATTGATCACAAAATAGAAAATTTTGATTACACCAAACTAAAAAATTTCTGCACAAACAAAACTAGTGCAAACAAGATTAGAAGGGAAGTAACAAATTGGGAAAACATTTTTACAGTTAAAGTTTCTGATAAAGGCCTCATCTCCAAAATATACAGAGAATTGACTTTAATTTATAAGAAATCAAGCCATTCTCCAATTGAAAAATGGTCAAAGGATATGAACAGACAATTCTCAGATGATGAAATTGAAACTATTTCCACTCATATGAAAGTGTGTTCCAAATCACTATTGATCAGAGAAATGCAAATTAAGACAACTCTGAGGTATCATTACACACCTGTCAGATTGGCTAAGAGGAACAAATAATGATGAATGTTGGAGGGGCTGTGGGAAAACTGGGACACTGATGCATTGTTGGTGGAGTTGTGAAAGAATCCAACCATTCTAGAGAGCAATCTGGAATTATGCCCCAAAAGTTATCAAAATGTGCATACCCTTTGACCTAGCCATACTACTACTGGGCTTATATCCCAAGGCAATACTAAAGAAGGGAAAGGGACCTGTGTGTGTCAAAATGTTTGTGGCAGCCCTTTTTTGTAGTGGCTAGAAACTGGAAAATGAATGGATGCCCATCAACTGGAGAATGGTTGCGTAAATTATGGTATATGAATGTTATGGAATATTATTGTTCTGTAAGAAATGACCAACAGGAGGAATACAGAGAGGCTTGGAGAGACTTACATCAACTGATGCTGAGTGAAACGAGCAGAACTAGGAGATCATTATACACTTCAACAATGATACTGTATGAGGATGTATTCTGATGGAAGTGGATATCTTCAACATAGAGAAGAGCTAATCCAATTCCAATTAATCAATGATGGACAGAATCAGCTACATCCAGAAAAGGAACACTGGGAAATGAGTGTAAACTGTGAGCATTGTTTTTTTGTTTTGTTTTGTTTTGTTTTGTTTCTCTTCCCAGATTATTTTTACCTTCTGAATACAATCCTTCCTTTGCAACAACAACAACAACAACAAAATTCGGTTCTGCACATATATTGTACCTAAGATATACTATAAGATATTTAATATGTATGGGAATACCTGCCATCCAGAGGAGGGGGTGGAAGGAAGGAGGAGAAAATCTCGGAACAGAAGGGAGTACAAGGGATAATGTTGTAAAAAAAAAAAAAAAAAAAAATTTACCTATGCATATGTACTGTCAAAGAAAATGTTATAATTATAAAAATTAATAAAAAATAAATTTAAAAATATTTTATTTTTCTTTTGTCTGATAGTATATTTTATTCTTTTCTCACTTTTTGGAATCACGTAAAGCATAACCAATTTTGTGTCACCTCTCACTTTCATTTTATATGTTTCTTTTCTGTAGGCATAGGCTTTTTAAGGACTAAATTGTCTGACAGTTAAATATTTGTTAAGCATTTACGATTTACCAGGTATCTACTAAGCACTACATCTAACATTCCTTTAATTTTAGTTGATTGTTATGTCTATTAATATTTAGGATTATTATTCTTAGTCCTCTTTTTATTTCTTTTTTGTGTCCATTTTTATGCTTTCTTTTTAAAGTCAGCATTTTTTCCTTGTAGCCATTTTTGCTTACACAAATTTAATGCTATTCTACACTACAATTTTTTCACACATTCTCAACTTTACTCTTATTTATATGTCCTATTCCATGGTCCTAAAATTTATTTAAATTATTAATTCATATCACTATTTGTTTATTTAAATATCCTCTACTTTATTGACCTGTCCTTTTCCTTAAGTAAGCATATGGCCCAAAATCTACTCCCTACCACCCTAAGTGGGTTATAATTAAGTTATAATATTTCATGGTGTCCTTTTGCAATAAGTTTTTAGTTGTTCATTTTTTTTTTTGCTTCTATCACATTATCCTAATATCCTGTTCATAGGTTATATTCTTAAATATTACTATTTTTGTATCTATGTTGCCCACAAAGGGCTGTGTTTTTGGAGTAACAAATTTAAACTAACTTTTCATATATTAATACATTTGTAGATTTGTAATATCCTCTCTTCCCTATATGTGCTCAATTATTTATTTATTTATTTATTGGTGCTTGCTTTCACTCTAGCAAATCTTGTATCATTAAGGAAACAGTGACATGTATTGGAATTCAAAGCAAATATTGAGCCATAAAGACTGACTGATTCTAGCTCATCCCTTTATGATAATTCCTCATCACTACTATAATTAATATAATCTGTACCTAGATATATGCCCCCTCTAGCAGAGCCTTCATAGATATTTGCTGCCCCTAGGACCTTTCACACTCATTTTTGGGGAGGGAATCAGTCTTGGGAAGAACAACTCTTGCTCAGAGAAGATAAAGTCCTATCTTTTGTTTTTGTTCAGTCATTTCAGCTTCATAACTCCTCATAACTTCATTTGGTGTTTTCTTGGCAAAGATACTGAATTAGTTTGGCATTTCTTTCTCCAGCCCATTTCACAGATAATATATATAAGGTAAACAAAGTTAAGTGACTTGCCCAAATACTCATACAACTAGTAAGTGTCCAAGGTCATATTTCAACTCAGATCTTCCTGACTTTAGCTCTGATACTCTATCTACTACATCACCTAGATAGCTTTGATCTTTTTAAATCTTTCTATTGATTTATCTGTCAGATGGTAGGTATATATTAGGCTTTTATTCTAAAATTTGTTATGTCATCTTTTTATTAAATTCCTAGTAATTTACCTCTTTTTTTCTTTTAAGTCACCTTTCTTCCATTTAGTTGGTTGTTTTCTTTTATACAGATTCACAAGACTATCTATTTTTAGCTTCCTCCTGTTAGAAGGCATACAAGACTTATTAATTCACTTCCCAGAGTAAACAAATATCCTTTTTCTTGGAAAATCCCTTCACTCTAGATAGATATGTTGCATCTTCTAGTGCATTCTCCAATCTTACATATAGAGAGACAGAAAGAAATAGAGAGAGACAGAGAGAGAGGAAAGAGAGGGAGGGAAAGGGAGAAAAAGAGAGAGGAGAGAGAGAAAAGAGAGAGAGAGAAAAGAGAGAGACAGAGAGAAAGAAACAGAGAGAGAGAGAGAGAGAAAAGAGAGAGACAGAGAGAAAGAGACAGAGAGAGAGAGAGAGAGAGAGAAAAGAGAGAGACAGAGAGAAAGAGACAGAGAGAGAAAGAGAGAGAGAGAGAGAGAGAGAGAAAGAGAGAGAGTATTGAATTCCCTTTCTTCATATGGAGTAGGCAGAACCAATTTTTCCTACTTATCTCAGGATAGAACAGAGAGTTTTCAGATCTAATATTTTTTGTAAGGAATGAAAAAGCAGACTCCACAGCTGAACTATGAAATACAATCCCTTAAGATTGGTTTTGTTGGTTTTACCTTGTGTCTAGGGGATATCTTGAGATCAGGGAGAGTGAGAGTTCTAAGTATATATGTTATCATGTTATTTCATGAGGTTTTTATTCTTTGTCTTTCTAGCTTGTAGAATCTATCTTTCTACCTTCTCTTTTTTTATTTTGTGAACTCAGCTTTAATTTGTATAGATCCGACATACATCTATTTTTTTTTTCTGAATCTGTTAGCCTGTAGAGCTGTTTAAAAATAGCCACTCTCCCTTTTGACAATCATGGGCACATTTGACAGCAATCCATGCCAAAGTCTATTTTAAAAAGGTATATTTATCAAGAGTCTAAGGCAATTCTTTTGCTGTTGATATGGAATTGACTTGGAGACGGAAAATGAAGGTGAAAGAATAAATAGACACAAGTAAACAGTGGCTTCCTTTAGGAATCTCTGCTGGGACTTACATATCACTTTTTCATGATCCTTGTGAGAGATGAACCATAAATTCTCTAAATCAAAATAAACCCTAAGGACTGGGGAGGGGGAGAGTATAATGCCAAGCCTATGGGGAAAACAGCAAACAGAACTCAGGAGATCTGGGCAAGATGATACCTTCGGGGGATAATAATATGAGCTTTGTGTATATGTGTGTGTTTATGTATGTATTGGCATGTATAAGTATGTATATATATATATATATATATATATATATATATATATATATATATATATATATATACATATATATGTATATATATGTGTGTGTGTGTGTATGTGTGTGTGTGATGTATGTATTAGGCTGAAACTTATTTATCAGAGTTGAGAAACATTGTCTACTTATCCCCTACAACACGCTGATATGTCACTGAAGCCAAAATGCAAAGTAATGCAAAGTGCTATGTAACATGAAGACAATTTCCTTCCTATATAACTCCTGGACCTGGAATATAAGGATGCAATTTTGGTTACAACACCTAAAGAAAGAACTTAAAATAATCAGTGGGTATAATAGCTTCTATTTGAGGACAGAATAAAAAAAATTGAGTGTAGTTTAAGAGGATAAAGATTATGAGAAGCATGCTAAAGACTTCTGAAGTTAGAAAATGCATCCATGACCATTAATTTATTCATAACATGTTCAGTATCTATAGGACTATAAATTAAGAGCCTGAAGAAACTTCTATCCCCATTTAGTCAAACACCCTTATTTTACAGAACTAGAAGCTTAGGTACAAGGAAGTTGCACAAAGTCACAAGGTAATACATGTCAACCCAGGCTCAGATTCAGTTCTAGAACAAAGAATTCCCTCCTTAGATCGAGAAAGACACAAGCAAACAAAAGGAAGGACTAATGCTTTCATTATCTCAAGATTTGATACACGTCAGATAACTAAATAAAGCCAATTCACCAATGAGTATTAAGCCTTAAATTTCACAGTGGAGCCTTATAATGAAGATTAAGAGAAGTCAGTAATATTGAAGTATTATATACATCCCTGAATTCTTGAATAGTCATTAACAAAAAGTATCCTTCACTTCCATGAAGTGAACTTATATAAATTCTATTTCACTAGAATAGTCCATATGTTACATGGAGGATTCATACTGTTTATTCTGTAGTTTTCTGCAAATAGTAACCATAAAGGTAAAAGGATTCCTGGAGAAAACCTGATGGAAATTAAACATGTAATTCAAACACATTTTCAGTTACTTATGGGTATCAAAGAAGAATATTGTACTGCAAACAAAAGATTAGCATAGTTGGTCTATGTTTTCATTGACAGGTCATACTAGGGGAAAAAGTAAGAATAGGAGGAATACCTTAACGAATATGAAATGTGTCATTTTTTCTGTTGCTATTGTTAAGTGGCTGTGGGAAAACTGGGACACTGATGCATTGTTGGTGGAGTTGTGAAAGAATCCAACCATTCTGGAGAGCAATCTGGAATTATGCCCCAAAAGTTATCAAAATGTGCATACCCTTTGACCCAGCCATACTACTACTGGGCTTATATCCCAAGGCAATACTAAAGAAGGGAAAGGGATCTGTATGTGCCAAAATGTTTGTGGCAGCCCTTTTCATAATGGCTAGAAACTGGAAAATGAATGGATGTCCATCAATTGGAGAATGGTTGGGTAAATTATGGTATATGAATGTTATGGAATATTATTGTTCTGTAAGAAATGACCAACAGGAGGAATACAGAGAGGCTTGGAGAGACTTACATCAACTGATGCTGAGTGAAACGAGCAGAACTAGGAGATCATTATACACTTCAACAATGATACTGTATGAGGATGTATTCTGATGGAAGTGGATATCTTCAACATAGAGAAGAGCAAATCCAATTCCAATTGATCAATGATGGACAGAATCAGCTACATCCAGAAAAGGAACACTGGGAAATGAGTGTAAATTGTGAACATTATTATTTTTTTTTCTTCTTCCCAGATTATTTTTACCTCCAGAATACAATTATTCCTTTGCAACAACAACAACAACAAAATTCGGTTCTGCACATATATATTGTACATAGGATATACTATAAGATATTTAATATGTATGGGAATGCCTGCCATCCAGAGGAGGGGGTGGGGGGAAGGAGGGGAAAAATTCAGAACAGAAGGGAGTACAAGGGATAATGTTGTAAAAAAAAAATTACCTATTCATATGTACTGTCAAAAAAAAGTTATAATTATAAAAATTAATTTTAAAAAAGAGAAAAAAGAGTTCTTTCCTTTTTACCTTTTTTATGCTTCTCTTGCATTCTGTGTTTGAAAATCAATTTTTTTCTTCATGTCCAGTCTTTTCATCAGAAATAAATAAATTCAGCTGTATCATTGAAAGTCCATCTTTTTCCCTAAAAGATAATGCTGGATATTGCTGGATAATTGATTCTTGGCTTCATTCCAAGTTCCTTTTTCTTTTGGAATATCAGATTCCAGGCCTTTCATTCCTTTAAGGTGGAAGCTGGGGTCTTGGATAATCCTGATTTTGCCTCCTCAATATTTGAATTGTTTCTTTCTGGTTGTTTGCAATATTTTTCCTTGATCTGATAATTTTGAAATTTAGTTATGATACTCTTTGGAGTTTTTATTTTGGGATCTCTTTCAGGAGATGATTGGTGAATTCTTTCAATGGGTCTTTTACCTTCTGATTCTAGGACATCAAGGCAATTTTCCTTGAAGATTTCCTGAAATATGATGTCTAGGCTTTTTTTTCCATCATGGTTCTCTGAAAGTCCAATAATCTTAGATCATCTGTCCTAAGATCTATTTCCAGATCAGTTGTTTTTCCAATGAGATGTTTTATATTTTATTCTATCTTTTTTTCATTTTTTTGGTTATGTTTGACTGATTTTTTTATGACTCATTGAGTCATTCATTTCCATTTATTTAATTCTAATTTTTAGTGAATTATTTTATTCAATTATCTTTTTTAGCTCTTTTTGTATTTGTCCAATAGAAATTTTAAATTAGTTGTTTTGTTGTATGGATTTTTTCCATGTCACAAATTCTGTTTTGCAAGGTGTTATTTTCTTTTTCCATTTTGTCAAATCTATTTTGTAAAGAGTTATATGTTTCTTCCATTTCACTAAATATCTTTTGTAAGGAGCTTTCTTCAGATAATTTTTATTTCCTTTTCCAGACCTTTTTGTGAAGTTCTCATTTCCTTTCCCTATTTTTCTTCTAACTCTTTTTAAAGATCCTTTTTGAATTCTTCTAAGAGAACCTTGTTAGATGGGAGCCAATTCATATCACTCTTTGGGGCTTCATCTGGAGATGATCTGCTTTTAGTATTCTCAGGGTTAGAAATCTGTTCTTCTCTTTCTCATAAAAACTATCTGTGGTCAGAGTTCTTTTTGCTTTTTTGCTCATTTTGTAAAAGGTTGAGGCCTGCTTTTAGGGCAAAGGGAAATTGTCTAAGCTTCCTCTACAGTGGCAACAATGGTTGTGCTAGGTCAGTGCTGACTAATTTTCAGTGCTGTGTGGGTAGAGCCAGGTTCTGATATTCTGGGATTTAGAGGCTCACTATTTGCCTTTTGTATTTGTTGTATGTCTTATAGCTAATCAGTTGATTTACTGGTTTGCTATCAGGACAGAGTAGCCAACACTCTATAGATTCTTCCCAGTAGAATCCCCAGCCTGACAAGCTCACACTGTCTGGGGTCTCAGCAGCCTGAACTTGGCTGCCTGTGCTCAGCCTGTCTCCTTCCATGCCTGATTGAAACAGACCTTTTCTGAACATCTTTCAAATTAACTTCTGCTGAAAATTTGTTACACTCCAAATATTTGTGGGTTCTGTCACTCCAAAACCAGTTTAGAGGCTTAATTTGCTATTAATTTGAAGAATATGTGGAGAGCTCAGAAAAATACATGTCTCTTCTCTGATGATGAAATTGAAACTATATCCACTCATATGAAAGAGTGTTCCAAATCACTACTGATCAGAGAAATGCAAATTAAGACAACTCTGAGATACCACTACACACCTGTCAGATTGGCCAAGATGACAGGAACAAATAATGATGAATGTTGGAGAGGATGTGGGAAAACTGGGACACTAATACATTGCTGGTGGAGTTGTGAAAGAATCCAGCCATTCTGGAGAGCAATTTGGAACTATGCCCAAAAAGTTATCAAACTGTGCATACCCTTTGACCCAGCAGTGCTACTACTGGGCTTATATCCCAAAGAAATACTAAAGAGTGGAAAGAGACCTGTATGTGCCAAAATGTTTGTGGCAGCTCTATTTGTTGTAGCTAGAAACTGGAAGATGAATGGATGCCCATCAGTTGGAGAATGGTTGGGTAAATTATGGTATATGAAGGTTATGGAATATTATTGCTCTGTAAGAAATGACCAGCAGGAGGAATACAGAGAGGCTTGGAGAGACTTACATCAACTGATGCTGAGTGAAATGAATAGAACCAGAAGATCGCTGTACACTTCAACAACAATACTGTATGAGGATATATTCTGATGGAGGTGGAAGTCTTCAACATAAAGAAGATCCAACTCACTTCCAGTTGATCAATGATGGACAGAGGTAGCTACACCCAGAGAAGGAACACTGGGAAGTGAATGTAAATTGTTAGCACTAATATCTGTCTGCCCAGATTACATGTACCTTCGGAATCTAATGCTTATTGTGCAACAAGAAAATGGTATTTACACACATGTATTGTATCTAGATTATATTGTAACACATGTAAAATGTATGGGATTGCCTGTCATCGGTGGGGGAGGGAGTAGAGGGAGGGGGGGATAATTTGGAAAAATGAATACAAGGGATAATATTATAAAAAATATATAATTAAAATAAAAATAAATAAATAAATGAATGAATAAACAGATAAATAAACAAATAAATGAAAAAGAAAAATACATGTCTCCTCTCCACCATTTTGGCTCTGCCCCCATGAAAATATACTAATATGAATTCTAATATGAAATAATATTATCTTTACTTCACTTGCCAAATGTTAGACTTATCAGCAATTTGGGGGAAAAAAAAGAAAAAAACCAAACTGTAACTTTTGTGAATACCATTTTTATAAGGACTTTTATAAGGCTATGCTTTCTATGAGAGACAATACTGAAGCATCAGAATTCCCTATGATATGGAAAAGAGAAAAGGTTAGAGAGCTTGGAATTCAAAGTGTTATGTAAGTGGTCTATCATTCATTATCACTGATAGACTTTTGTTGAGGTTTTACACATGCCTCAACGAGAAAGATAGGATACCTGCAACTTCCCTTCTGAAATATGATTGTGCAGCTGAGCAAAAATGAAGAAACTTCATTGATCTGGATAGCATTTTATCTTGACATTCAAATCCAGATTCAAACCACTGAAGTTTAAAGTCTATAAAAAGAAAGACTTTTATATGTGCTTTCTCTGTTGAAACCTGCCTTGGTTTGATCAGACCAATACAGAATGTTTTGCCACAGGTCAGACACAATTATTTTTGAGCTAATTCAATTCTGCTTTGCTCATAAAGTATAGCACTTTCTCTGTTGAGGACATACCATGCAGGATGGTCCTATGCTAGTAGTGTCTCCCATGTCACACAATTGTTTCTAAAGTTCTTAAGAGAAATCTTGAAAGTATCTTGGTCTTGCTTTTTCTGACCACCATGTGACCATTTGCAAAATGGCAGTAAACTTTCCAAGGATGTCCACATTGATAATAGAATTGACACATGAATTCCCAGAGCTGGCTCAGTTTTGGGGAAGCTCTGAAGAAAAGTGTGGGAAGGAAGAGGTATTAGACTGACTATCAAACTGAAGGGTTACAGAGTTATTGTGCTTATCTCATCATTGTGTGCCTGGGAAACCTGGACAGGATATCAGTGTTATGCCAGAAAACTGAATTGCTTCCATTTGAATTTTCTTAGGAAAATTCTGAAGATCACCTGGCAGCATAAGGTTCCAGACACCAAGGTCCTTTCTCAAAGTAAATTGCCAAACATTCCAATTCTACTGCAGAGAGTTGGTTGGCAAGATTGTTCAAATTCCAAATGTACACTTGCAAAAAAAAAAAAAAAAAGATTATTTTATGAAGAACTCACACAGGGCAAGCACTCACAAGATAGTCAGGAAAAAAAAACAATACAAGGACAATCTCAACATTTCTCTTAAGAACTTTTTTAGGAAATGACAAACCACTCCAATATCTTTGCAAAAAAATCCACAAGAGTCATGAAGAGTCAGATATAACTTAAACAACTGAACAACAATATAGTCCACTCTATTTATGCCTGCCATTTATATGTCTGTTCACTCTACATGACTACTTTTATTTCCTGAGAAACATTAGTGTTCTATGACTTAAAATAATTAAAAACAAATTTTCCCTTAAGAAACAAAGCCTAAGTTTTCAGTAGGCTTTGTTTTTTGCCCTAAAATTTCAGGAACGGTCTAGAACAGCCTGAATCTCACCCATTCATTTACATTACATCTTAATTGTGTTTGGTTTTACTTGTTTTTCTTAATATGTTTCTGTTCTCATCAGGGAGTACTCAGGTATTCCTTTTGAATCACATTTAACACCAATTAATTCCCATGGTAAGAAACCCAGAACTGTGAATCTTGCTAAAGAAATAAATCTCAAATGTCACAAAGACTAAGCTTATAATCTTTTAACAGGGTCATAAGTTCTGTCAGTTTTATTTAAACTACTATTATTATCTGTGTCCAAAAACAGACTTAAAGTTTCATAAATGAAGTTGCATATAAACTTGAATAGTGCATATCAGTACATTGAATAGATACGATGTCCAAAGAGTTTTCCTCAAAGATAAAAAAAACAAAACAAAAAACAGGATTTTTCACCTGTAAAAAGTTATA
This sequence comes from Sminthopsis crassicaudata, assembly GCF_048593235.1. Taxonomy (NCBI): domain Eukaryota; kingdom Metazoa; phylum Chordata; class Mammalia; order Dasyuromorphia; family Dasyuridae; genus Sminthopsis; species Sminthopsis crassicaudata. The sequence continues at coordinate 225,084,665 of NC_133620.1, forward strand.
AGCCAACAAAACTCCTCATTAAGGACATTCCAGGAAGACCATATAGCTTAATTTGAACTTTGGAAATTTTATCCCCAAAATTAAAAACTGAAGAAAGAAAATTATTCTATATTTAACATGAGGAAAAGGGAGCACTAAAATCTATGAAGTTGGGAATAACATCTGGACCAACTAAGCAAACAAAGAAGTCTGTACTAAAGGAAATGCAGTTTTGAGTTTTGAGGGGCTGACTTACAAGATATTTCAAAGTGAAGAAGAGCTAAAATTATCAAACTCTGTGATTTTGATACAAAAAAGGTCATAGAAGGACTTGGAGAGTTAGTGACCCATTTAGCTACTTTATTGTCTCTTGAAAATCTCCTTTATAGACATATTGAGGGCAAGCTTGACGAAAATTTGAGGAAACAGCTAAGCTATTGCAAATGGTTTTACAGAGCAGGTCACAGTTTCATAATCATACACGTGAAAGAGTAAGCAGAAAACCATGTTTTGTTCTGCTTATTTTTTTTCATGGGGAAAAAAGACTCAACAGAGGAAAATTTAGCCATAAAGACCCTACTTTAAAGAAGTGTATGTCATGCATATATTAAGACCATGCAAAATCTTAAACACATGTAGAAAATAAAGTTCTTGGGCCAAGAACTGTTTCTCATTTATCTTTATTACTCATAATTAGTCTTTAATAAATTGTTATTGGACTAAATTAGGTTGGGTTACATTGTATTCTGATAAATTCAATCACAGAGTAAAAGATTCTTTGATTGTCTACATCAAGAAATAACAAAGCAAAAACATGTGATCATACCAGTGGTTATCATTACATTGAGGGATGTTTATTGGTAGAAAAGTCTCCCAACTTTTTCTGTTTTCTCTTGTCATTATGCTACTTGTATCAACCCCAAGAATACTTAAGGACTTCCACAATGAGATCCATGACCGTTCAAAAAAGAATAGTCTAAATCCACACAAAAATACCCAAATGGATTTTCAAATCCCCATATCCCAGAAGATAAAGTATGCTGTAGATGGATATGCCATCCATTAAACTAGTCACTCTGTACATTTACTTAGGGTAGAGATTACAGGTGGACAACAAGCATGTTTTTGAAGTTGAAGTCAGAAAAAAAATGCGTTTGTTGAAATTGAATAAGCTGGCTCCAAAAGTGAAGAGGAGTAAAAGAGTGGGCTGGATAGCATTTGGGAAATTTTGTAATGATTTAACAAATAGAAAAATACTCCCTGACATAAAAACCCATCTTTTAACCATCAAATATCACTATTCTCCAAGAGATTCTGTATGACTTTTAATTATGTATGAAAAAAAAATGAAGAATCAAAATTATAGGTAACCCAAAGGACAATGGAGAAATGCTCAGTAGGTGTGAATAGAGGCTGAAGCATATTTAAAATAATGGTTTGTGTGTGGGAAGTTTAGCAAAAGATATCACCCAGTAAATGTATGAGCTGAAAAAGTGTTGGCTGATCATGCAGTAAATATAAAAAATAATAGAGGGAGAACCTGAGTGGATGACCTATACCTATACAAAATATAAAAAATGAAAAAATCAACACTCTAAAGAAAGACATCCAACTGTCTCCATTGCATTATAAAAAGATATAAATGAGATTCATAAACCATGAGTGCATAGCAAGCTACCTTCAGTTTTCTGATCCATATCTTGACAGAAGACCCAGATGGCTCCGGAGGGGAAAGTCAGACTGGTGATCTTACACAGACCTCTTTTACCTCCATGATGTCATGGTCCTCTTTGAGAATGAAGGACAAACAATCTGTTAGGAAATAATAGTAGCTGAGCTACTAGAGACCCAACTATACTTAGCAAAGTCAACAATTTAGCTTCTTGCTTGCTTGTTTTCTAGCTTTCTTTGTTCCTTCCCTTCCCTTCTCTCTGTCCCAGAGAGTATCATATTCTTGCCAGCTTGTACTTTGCCACAAGCTGATGCTTTGTGGATTTTGAAATGTAAATTTTCAAACATCCTAAGATATTTTGGAATTTATAGGCTAGACTTCTTTCTTAAAGATTGTGCCTTACAGCCATATTATTCTAGTTCTCATTGATTGACAATATCAATCTCTACTTGGACTTGACTGACTCAGAGAGATCGTAAATAGCAATTGTTTCTGTCTTGGCCAGAAACCCTGAATATCTTAGAATCACATATTTTTTACTAGTTAAAAGAGGCCATGGGGGGGGGGGCGGCAAAGCCAAGATAGCAGAGTAAAAATAGGTACTTGCCTGAGGTCTCACCCAAACCCTTTCAAATACCTTTAAATAATGACTTTAAACAAATTCTAGATTGGTAGAATCCACAAAAGATGGTGTGAAGCAATTTTTCATCCCAAGACAAATTAGAACAGCAGGAAAGATCTGTCATACTTGGATGAGAGTAGAGCACAGTCCGACACAGATTGTTGCTGCCTTGGCTGGAGCAAGCCAGAGCAGAGCTTGGGAGCCACTGAATCAGCAGCAACAGTTCACTCATGGTAAGGGGTCAAACAACTGGACAGAAAGAGATTATAGAGTTTTCTTTGTTAGCACTGAGTCAGGACTCTATTACTCTGCCCATACTCAGATCCAGGTCCAAGTCCTTTGTGGTAATTGAAGGATTAGGAAGAGAACAAGAAAATAAGAGCTTGGAACCACAATGGAGAAGGACCCTCTTCACAGTTTCAGGGCATAAAAGAGTGCTTGTGATCATTTACTGACCAAATCACAGTCCAGGAGAATAGTGAAAACCTCTTATTAGATAACACTCATATAAGAACTGAAAACTTATAGGTCCCTAGAAGTATCTTTGTTAACAGCTGTAAAAAAAAACCTCTGAAGCTTGAAACAGTTTGTAATGTCCTAGAGAAATAATTCTTTAACAATTAGAATTAAGCAAATGGAAGCAAATACAAAATTTAAAAATACAAGACAATATGAAATATCTTATTAGAAAAACAACTACCCTAGAAAATAAATCCAGGAGACAGGATTTAAAAGTCATTGGGCTACCTGAAAGCCACAATCAAAAAAGAAGCCTGGAAATTATCTTTCAAGAAATGATCAAGGAAAACTGTCCTAATATTCTAAAATCAGACAACAAATTAGAAATTCAAAGAATTCCCTTATTATCCCTGAAAGAGATCACAAAATGAAAACCCTCAGGAATATTATAGCAAGATTCCAGACCTCCCATGTCAAAGAGCAAATACTATAAACAGTAAGAAAGAAACAATTGTGGAGCCACAATCAGAATAACACAAGATTTAGGAACTTCTACATTAAAGGATCAGAGGGCTTGGAATATGATATTCCAGAGGGCAAAGGAGATTAGATTACTAAGAATTATCTATCCAACAAAAATGAGTGTAATTCTTTCAGTGGGAAATGGAAATTTAATGAAGTTGAGGGCTTTCAAGCATTCCTAATGAAAAGACAAGAGCTAAATAGAAAAATCTGAAGTTCAAATACATACTGAAGAGAAGCATTAAAAGTAAACAAGAAAGGAAAATAATGAATGATTTAATAAGGTTAAATTGGGAAAATGATACTTTTAATTCATAATTAGGGCAGTTAGAAAGTATATATGAGATGCATTTGAATGGATAATATCTTAAAAAAATAAAATTAAATTAAGGAATGAGAGTGAAAAATACACCATAAAAGAGAATGGGGTAAATTATCTCATATAAAAGAGACAATGAAAATCATTTACTGTGAAGGAGAAAAGTGGCAGGGTAATGGAGAGAGAGATTTCTTTCATCATAATTGATTCAATTGGATATAGAAATCTATTTTACCCTGTAAGAAAGCAGAAAGTAAAAGAGACAAGGGAAGAAGGGAGAGTGATAGAAGAGAAAGCAGACTAAAGGAGAGGATAGTCAGAAACAAAATGCTTTTGGGGAGAAACAGGATGAAAGGAGAAATAGAATAGAATAAATTAGATTGGGGAAGATAGAATGAAGGAATATACAGTTAGCAAAAGTAATTGTAAGAAAAATGTTAAAGCAAATTTTTCTGACAAAGTCCTCATTTCTCAAACATATAGAGAACTGGATCAAATTTATAAAAATAAGAGCCATTCCCCAAATTGATAAAGGGTCAAAAGATAAGATCTGTTTTCAGATGAAATAATCAAAGTTATCTATAGACATATGAAAAAATGTTCTAACTTAAAAACAATTCTGAAGTACTAGTTCACACTTATGATATTGGCTAACAGGACAGAAAAGGAAAATGACAAATGATGAAGGGAATGTAGGAGAAAATGAGACATTAATACATTGTACTAACCCAACCAATCTGTAGAGCACTTTGGAATTATACCCAAATGATTATAAAACCCTGAATACCATATGATCTAGCAATACAATTACTAGGTCTCTATCCCAAAAAGAGATTAAAGAACAAAGAACATATATGTTGAAAAATATTTATAGCAACTCTTTTTGGGGGAAAAGTTAGAAATTGAGGAGTTGCCCATCAATTGGGAAATGGCTGAAGAAATGTTTGTATGTGGTTATAATGGAATACTATTGTACTATAAGAAATGATAAGCAGATTTAAAACCAGGAAAAACTTACACATGCTGATGCATACTAATATGCACTGTGTACAAAGTAATAGCAATATTGTAAGATGATCAACTGTGAATTGACTTAGCTATTCTCAACAATACAGTAATCTAAGACAGCTTTGAAGGATTTATAATTTTAAGATGTTATCTAGGTCCAGAGAAAGAACTGATGGTTTATTGAATCCAGACTGAAGTATACTTTTTAAACTTTTTTTTCTTGAGTGTTTTTTTTATTTTCGGTCTATATTTTCTTATACAACATCACTATCATGGCAAATATTTCACATAACTCTACTTGTACAATCTATATCAAATAGCTTGCCTTCTCAATGTGAGGAAGAAAAAGGAAGGAAGAGAATTTGGAACAAAAAGTTTTTTTTTAAATTAATGTTTAAAATTATTTTACATGTAATTGGGGAAAAATAAAATGCTAAACACATTTTTAAAGAAGTCATTCTCTGTCTAATTTCTTACTTAGTTTTAATCACTGAGTCCTATTAAAGACCTTAGCTTAAAAATGCCAAAGTTTTCCACTGAATCCAGTATCTTCAGCAATCTTTTACACAGCCTTGCCTCACCTAAATCCAGTTCACTTGCATGTCATGGCATCCCCTCTTTGAAATCATGGTCCTCTTCAAGAATGAAGCAACCAAAGAACAAATATGAATAGAATGGGATCTGTACTTCATTGGGAAAACCTACATTAATGATTTCATAGACCCATTAAAATACTAAAGTATCAATACCATGGTTATTATTATTATTTTCTTTAATTTTTTTCTAGAGTTTACATACCACAAATCTTATGAACTGGCTGAATTTTGTCACCATTAGCAAAATAAAGTGAAGATGGCATGAAATTATGAAGAAAAATCATTCACAGTCAAGAGTTAACTATGATTTCTAAATAATAACTTTTTTTTCACCTGAAATTTTCTATAGCCTTTTCCATTTTCCCATTTTTAAAAAAATCAACATTTTTAAAAAATAGTGGTCTGAGAGATCACATATGTATACTGTATATCAAACCTGTAAATATTGCATGCTAACTCCCTCATTCAATTCAATTCAATAAATATTTATTTAAATGTCTGCTATGTGTCAATCATATGATATGCTCTGGGGATAAAAATAAAAAAAAGAAAAAAAATTCTGCCCTTAAGAAGTTTACAGTCTCATGGAGGAAGATAACACATGAAAGAAAGTCAAAACAGGTTGGGGATGAGAGGGAAAGAGGAGACATGAGAGATTAACTAGCGTCATACTGAAGAAACCTTAACAGAGACATTGAGAGAAAATGGATTAACTGGAAAGTTCTAATCCTCTCTAAAGGAAGGCTGAGAGGGGAAAGTTTCTTCTACTCTATCCCCAATCAGAGGGCAGAAGCAGTATCAAAAATGTGAGCTAAGTAGGTGACAAAGTTCATAGAGTACTGAGCCTGGAGCCAACAAAATTCATTCCTAAGTGCAAATTTTATCTCAGACAATTATTAGTTGTGTTACTCTGGTCAAGACCCTGTTTGTTTCCATTTCCTTATCTGTAAAAAGAGATGGACAAGGAAGTGGCAAATCCCTGCCATGAAAACTCCAAATGGGGTCACAAAGAATAGTTTAACAAGACTGAAAAAAATGACTTAACAACAACAATTAAAAACTTGATCAATCTATATTTTGATGAGATTTCATCACCATGGTTAAACTGGTGATCAGCTTATCCTAGGGGAGATATGATGGAAAGGAAAAATTTTCCTGATTCACACAAGAGTTTAGTTAGTTGATTTAATTAGATAAAATAATAGATATATGTGTGTGTGTGTGTGTGTATTTGTGCTCTGAAGGAGTTTCTCCTATTTAGTTGAACTAAGTAATAATAATGATAGACAGTCTATCATAGAATATATAGAATTTTATAGTTTATTTCCAAGTGTGTGCTGGAGTCAGCTCTAAGTGGATTGTAAGAGCTGATTGTGACATTTTGGGTGTGAGCACTTACACCTCAGAAATTAAGGCTACAATTCAAGACATGATTTAATGTTTGCTGATGGTCTAGACTTAAATGCCAGTAATGCAGATTATGTATAAATTGTGTGAATACATTTTCTAAGAGCCCACTTGTTGAATATTTATCAACATAAACTTGCTAATTATCTTATATCACATACATAAGCATTCATGAAGAAGTACAAAAAATTATCTCTATTTTATATTTTCTATATAAGAAAACTGAAACTGGATCAAATAAAATGACATACCTGAAGTCTCAGAGTTAGTACCCTGAAGGACCCAGAGCTCAGCTCTGAAGTTTCTATGACAAATTCAGTTTTGTTATTAAACTACATTTTCTTTCTAAAGTAACAATTTGCCTTTCTACTATTACCTTGTAGTGCCTTTCTACTACTATTATTAAAGTGATAATAACTCATATACTCATATAAAATTTTTATTTTATTCAGAATTCTGATTTCATTGGAATAGGAACTTGTTGCAAAACTACTTCTACCAATGGAAATCTGTAACTGTTCTGCAACTTCTGTTCTAAATTTCTTGGGGTACTGAGCAATAAACATTAGGGTCATAAAACTTTAAGATTTACAGAGTGTTTTAAGTCAATGATCTAATTTGTTACTGGAAACAAGTAAATGACAGGGAAGATTTTTTTGCTTTAGATATAGGAAAGAGTTAACATATTGAAAAGAAAGGAAAGAAGGAAGGAAGGAAGGAAGGAAGGAAGGAAGGAAGGAAGGAAGGAAGGAAGGAAGGAAGGAAGGAAGGAAGGAAGGAAGGAAGGAAGGAAGGAAGGAAGGAAGGAAGGAAGGAAGGAAGGAAGGAAAGATGGAAGGAAGGAAGAAGGAAGGAAAGATGGAAGGAAGGAAGGAAGAAGGAAGGAAGAAGGAAGGAAGAAGGAAGGAAGAAGGAAGGAAGGAAGGAAGGAAGGAAGGAAGGAAGGAAGGAAGGAAGGAAGGAAGGAAGGAAGGAAGGAAGGAAGGAAGAAGGAAGGAAAGATGGAAGGAAGGAAGGAAGGAAAGAAGGAAGGAAGGAAGGAAGGAAAGATGGAAGGAAGGAAGGAAGGAAGGAAGGAAGGAAGGAAGGAAGGAAGGAAGGAAGGAAGGAAGGAAGGAAGGAAGGAAGGAAGGAAGGAAGGAAGGAAAGAAGGAAGGAAAGAAGGAAAGATGGAAGGAAGGAAGGAAAGATGGAAGGAAGGAAGGAAGGAAAGAAGGAAGGAAAGAAGGAAGGAAAGATGGAAGGAAGGAAGGAAGGAAAGAAGGAAAGATGGAAGGAAGGAAAGATGGAAGGAAGGAAGGAAGGAAGGAAGGAAGGAAAGATGGAAGGAAGGAAGGAAGGAAGGAAGGAAAGGAAGAAGACAGAAAAGGAAAGAAGGGAGGGAGGAAAGAAGGAGGGAAGGAAAGAGGGAGGGAGAGAAAGAAGAAAGAAAGGGAAAGAGGAAAGGAAGGAAGAAGAGAAGGAAGAAAGGAAAGAAGTAAAGAAGGAGGATATGATGGAGGGAAAGAAGGAGACCAAGAAGGAAGGAAGGAAGAATGTATGTAAGCATTACTAAGCACGGTATTAAACGCTTTAAGAATATTATCTTCTCAACAATCCTATGAAGTAGATGCAAATGTCATCTCCATTTTGTAATTAGGAAAAATGAGACAAACAAAAATTAAGTCACAAAGTCATTTTTGACTGAGGTCATTTTTAAACTCAGTTTTTCCTGACTCCAGGCCCAGTGTTCTATCTACTAAACTACCTAGCTGCCTCCAAAATTACTTACTTTCCTATAAGGTCCCTTTAGTATTTTTTCAAGGCAAAAGTATGATTTCATACCTCAGGTCCATTTGTAAGGCCTTGAGCATAATGTAAAGTCATATGAAAGCTTATAAGATTATCATTTTAATTATAGTTACCCACCTTGGACAATGTTGCAAGTAGATACCAAGAGAAATATAGTCAATGTTTATATATTAGTGAATACTATCAGCAGACATTTCCAAAGCTAACTGATTTCTCTGGATGCTGAACTGTTTGGGTTTCAAATGGCAAAATACTGATTTTTGTCTCTCTATCCATCAAAATAAATGTTAGTTCCTTTAGCTCTCCTGAACTTAATTGAATATGCTCCTTGATATATTCCAGCAATATCATAGACTGGTAAAATTGGAAATGACTTTTGAGGTCCTAGGACTTAAATGGTCGAGGGACATTTAAGATCATATAATTCAAATTTATAATCTTATAGATGAAGAAACTAACTGAAACTTGGAGAGTGGGAAGGACTGAACCAAACTGCAAGCAAAGTAGAACCAAAATCTGAGTCCTGATTCCCAGTCCAGGGCTCTTACACATCATATTGTTTCTATTTTTAAAAAATCTCATTTTTAAAATAAATTTTATTGCTATATTGTATTTCCCAATGTATTACTCCTTTCACTTCAACAAAGTAAACCCCTTTAAGAATAAAAATAAAAAGGAAAAACAGAGTGGCAAAAAAACAAAGATATGAAAAAGACTGATTTATACATAATTTCATACAAATAGTTTTTTTTTTTAATTTCTGCAAATAATTGGTGTTAGGATTACTAAGTGAGAATTCAGGTTTTCTGGACAATTACAAGGTGAGAACTCAGGTTGACTTGATAGAGGGGGCAAGCTCATTGGCTGGGGTGGTTCTTCCCAGAAGCCCTTGCATTATCCCACGCCCATTCTCTGGGAGGATAAAAAGAGACAGCAATGGGCGCAGAGGGCAGATCGGCCTGGAGAAGGATAAGAGCTGGAGGAGATTCAGAGCCAGGATTCAAGAAGGAGGACTCTGAATTGCATCAGGCTTGACGGGGCTCTCTGCAGGAAGGGAAGTCACTTCTAAGGACAAGAGTTAACAGCAACTGCCTGGAGACAACGGTTCGTTACAGGAAGAAGAATCTGTCTGAGAGATTTGAGTAGACACAGCAGATCTCTTCCCAGAGAGCGATCCAGCAGCTTCTGGAGACGACAGCTCGCTACAATTGGTGTCCACACGTGGGGCAAGGACTTTTGCTTATCCTGACAAGAGGAGCTAGACCAGACCTTTGCAATCTGGCGCCTGAACAGGGACAGACACGGTCCTGATTTCAGTGGAAAAGCCTCCCATCCAGATCTCAGTCTCTCTGACCCAGAACCGTGAGTAACGAGGAAACTTTGTTAAAGATTAAGTGAGTGTGCTAATAGATAAATAAGGAACTTGTTAAGGACTAAACCAGGAATCTCTTATAGCTGAAATGGGGCAAACACCTTCTGTTCAAGGAAAATGTTTAGAGAGCATCATCAAGGTTATGAAAAGCCAAGGATTGATTATAATTTTAGAGGAGATTACTGAACTTTTAAGAACTGTGAAGGTTATATGTCCTTCTTTTTCTCTGGAAGAAGAATTGGATCCAGATGAATGGGAATTAGTAGGAAAGCAATTAGGTGAACACTACAATTCCAGGCCAAACTCAATTTCCAAAGATACAATTCATATATACAATGTAATCCAATTGGCTTTAAACAATGTTATTCTAAAGGAAGAGATGAAGGAGCAAAATGGGGAAGTGTCAACTAAACTAGGTGAAAAGGATGAATCAGATAACAATGAAGTTAAGTACAATTCTGAGCAACAGGAGCACCTCCCATCTCCTCCCTCAATTAACCCTTCATGGGTGGAGCAAGAAGGAGGAGAGGAAGAGGCAGAAACACAAACAGAATTGCCTGTGAAGCAGCCTAAGCCTATGACAAGATTAGAAAAAGCATTGGTTAAAGCTAAGAGAGAAGGACAGGATATAAGTGATTTTATACATGCATATCCTGTGATTGAAAATATTGATTCTGTAGGTCATAAAATGAGAAGATATGCACCTTTAGATTTGAATAAAATTAAGGATTTGAAAAAAGGTTGTACCCTTTATGGGGCTACATCAGCTTATGTCAAAATGTTACTAGATGGTTTGTCTTATGAAGTCCTAACCCCGAATGATTGGAAATCCATAGCAAGGATATGCCTGGAACCTGGAGAAAATTTATTATGGCTTGCGGAATTTCATGAATTATGTAAAATTCAAGTCAGATGCAATTTGGAAATAGGAGTTAACACACAATTCACTTTTGAGCACTTGGCTGGTGAAGGTCAGTATGGAGAGAATTCGGAACAGATTAATTATACCATGACAATATATGAGCAAATTGCTAAGGCTGCAATAAAAGCTTGGGGTGTCCTTCCTGGACAGAAAGATCGTGGAGAGGCTTTCACTAAAATACAGCAAGGTCCCAATGAACCTTTTGCAGATTTTGTGGGACGTTTGCAAACTGCTGTCAAAAGAACTATTGGAGAAAATTCAGCTACAGAAATAATGACCAGACATCTGGCTAAGGAAAATGCCAATGAGATTTGCAAAAGAATTATATGGGGATTAGACAAAGATGCTCCTTTAGAGGAGATCATAAGACGCTGTGCTACAGTGGGAACAAATGCTTTTTACACCCGGACAATGATGAATGTGGAAAGACAGGGTCCCTCCTGGCAAGGGACTTCTAGAGAAACTCAGCGATGTTTTCAATGTGGAAAAATTGGGCATCTAAGAACTCAGTGTAGGTATGGAGATACAGTGAGAAGACAGGGTGAAAGAAGACCTAAAACCCCATGTCCAAAATGCAACAGAGGACTCCATTGGGCATCAGAGTGTAGATTAATTCAGGGAAATGGGATGAGGGGCCCAGGTCCAGGGCCCCAGGCAAAAAAGACTTGGGGCATGATGGCAGCTGATGTTACACCCAAAGAACCTTTAGAAGGCCAGGACTCTGATTTAATCAACCAGCAGAAAAGCAATCACATGGCAGAAAGGGATTACCTGATAAGTGAGTCAAAAGGCAATCAGATTGCAAAAATGGATTACACTTGGGGAGAATACAGGCCTTTTAAACCAACAGGGCTGTGTTCAGTGCAAACAATTCCAATGTAATTGCCAGATGATGAGAAGAGATTTAGAAAGTGGTAAATAGAAGGTAATTAGATAGGTTAACTGCCTGGAGGAGAGGGTTTGCTTGTATTTCTTCAGCAGGAAAAGGAATCAGATGGGTGCCAACGAGTCATATTCGCCTTGTCCATCAGAGAGAGACAGAAAAAGAGAAAGACCTCAAAATAAAGGAGAAGATCTAAGAAACATCTGACACTGAAAGAGCATGGATAATAAGAAGACTGTTAAAGAACTTTAAAACCAGCAGGAATCATTGGACTTCCTCACACAAAATGAGACTAATGGACAATGGACTTATGGACATTTATAAATTTTCAATTTATGATTATGTTATATGCTTCTAGCATGTGTTATGTTACTATGTTACTACATGCTTATGTAATTTATGTAATTATCTGTAATACTTCCCATATTGATGGATTTATGTTTCAAGGTCATTTATGTAATTATCTGTAATACTTCCCATATTGATGGATTTATGTTTCAAGGTCATGACTGTCCTATGTTCTAAATCAAAAGAAAGGGGGAGATGTTAGGATTACTAAGTGAGAATTCAGGTTTTCTGGACAATTACAAGGTGAGAACTCAGGTTGACTTGATAGAGGGGGCAAGCTCATTGGCTGGGGTGGTTCTTCCCAGAAGCCCTTGCATTATCCCACGCCCATTCTCTGGGAGGATAAAAAGAGACAGCAATGGGCGCAGAGGGCAGATCGGCCTGGAGAAGGATAAGAGCTGGAGGAGATTCAGAGCCAGGATTCAAGAAGGAGGACTCTGAATTGCATCAGGCTTGACGGGGCTCTCTGCAGGAAGGGAAGTCACTTCTAAGGACAAGAGTTAACAGCAACTGCCTGGAGACAACGGTTCGTTACAGGAAGAAGAATCTGTCTGAGAGATTTGAGTAGACACAGCAGATCTCTTCCCAGAGAGCGATCCAGCAGCTTCTGGAGACGACAGCTCGCTACAATTGGTGTCCACACGTGGGGCAAGGACTTTTGCTTATCCTGACAAGAGGAGCTAGACCAGACCTTCGCAAATTGGTAAAGGGTATTTGAGGTTCCATATCATATTTCTTCTTTGAGGAAAAAAAACTTGATCATAATTCTTTTGGTATATTCATCTTTGATTCCTTTTAGGTATTTTCCCTACTTACTTTTGTAGTCTTTTATATGTTTATATGTGTGTGTGTGTGTGTGTGTGTGTGTATAGTTTTCCTGATTTGTATCAATTTGTATAATTTCCCTATGCTTTTTTGTCTTTATCATATTCATCATTTGTTAGAACAAAGTAAAATTTCAGTACATGCATTTATTACAACTTGTTTAGCCATTTTCTGATAATTCAATATCTGCAACACCAGATCTTTTCTACCTCAAAAAATCACCGCTATATATTGCTTTGATTGATTGTTGTCTTTCATTCTCAAAAAGGACCAAAATGACAAACTATATTAGATCAAATTGTAGTGTTTTTGACTGTGGCTCATCAAGCCAATACAAGTTTAGGATGCTCTACCACCTAACAGGCACAAATAGTCGATGTGAAAATTTGGGGTGAATTCTCAAAATTTGTGTATCTCGTGTTTCTTTTGATGTAATGCACAGCACCTTTTCTGATTCTGTGCCAGTATTCTTAAGACTTTGAGAATGTCTTTGTATCACTTTTTCTGACTACCATGTGAGTGTTTGTCCTGTATGAATTCTCCATAACATAATTTTTTTTATTTTTTTGTTTGTTTGATTTTTGGCAAGTGTACATTTGCCATTCAAACAATGCAATCTGCTTAGCAATTTAATTCAAGAAAAGACCTTATGTCTGCTGTGTTGTCCTTTTTCCTGGGACAATTCTGGTATATTGTCCAGGTTTCACAGGCATACAACAAAATGGTCAGTACAACAATTTGATAGTTTGATAGTTAGTCTAAAACCTCTTCTCTCCCACATCTCTCCCCTATATTCCATCAGATCCTCAAAAGACTGAGCCAACGTGGGCAATGCATGTTTTAATCTCATTATCAATCTGAAAGTGAATTTATTCACAATATTCAAAACTCTTCTATTTTCAAAACTGACACATGTGTATACATATATGTGTATGTGTATATATCATATTTTTGTATATTATATATTTATATATTATAGATAAATAGCATGCATGCATATGCACACACACACATATATACATTACTTTAAACAAAACTCCTTTCTAATGCCAATCAACTTTGAAATTCTTCTGAGGACACTTAATGATCACAAATATTTCCCAGCAGTCATTTTCTGATACCCAGTCATACACAGTCACTGAAAGCTAAACCAGCAGATGCCCTATGATCAAATGCATGTAAGCCAGCTGAAGACTAATCTAATCAAGTAGAAGGTGACAGACCACAAGACTGATAGGAAACTACCATAATAACAGGCAAAGTTAATCTACCAAGTAGCAAAGGAATTGAGGTCTGCATCCCAACTGAGATGGTTGGGAAATGAAGTGTTAACAGACTATCATAATATTACATATCCTTAAATGATTAAACAGCAAAAGGTCATCGTTATATTAACCATTAGCATATCATACTTGACAAAACATTGTCTTTTGAGTGAAAATAGCATAAGTTCATCCTAGCCCCATCATTTGCTATGTCTATAACCTTGGGTAAATTGTCCAACCTATCTGAGCTTCAATTTTTGCATCCATTAGCTAAGATGGATACTGTATGGAACAGTATTTTTGTAGTCAGATTATAAAATTTATGAAAAATATTTCCTAATCATAAAGCTTTCATTTAGATGAAATGCTCTATTTTAAAAATTATTGTGATATACCATGACATAATGCCAAAGATATATAATGATGTAAAGAGAAAAGAGCAGGGCTCAGAATCAAGAAGTATTGCCAATAGCCAAGGCTGGTTGTATGAGTCTAGGTAAGTAACTTAACTTCTCTAAGACCAAGTCAAATCTCTAAGAAAACAACTTGCAGTGCCAATATGCACAGTAATTTGACTTCCTCAGAGAGAAATCCCTACACTAATAAAATCATGTCTAGGAAAAAGAAAAAAAAAAAGATGTTATTACTGCAATGTGGTCCTTATTTGCATCATAACAGACAAGAGATGAGGCTTCCATGTGCTTTCAACAAGATTTGATTTTTACCCATGGTTTCAAAAACTGTACCAATTATGTGCTATTTCTCACAAAGGTTTTGAGCCTTCACTGTAATATATATGAATTCTTAACACATTGTGCCATGGAAAACAGAATTTGTTGGCATTAATAATGCAACTTAATTTTTAAAATCATGATTCAATGTCTCTTTCTTTACATCCTCCCTATATGTTGCATCTCAGGCTTATTTCTACCTTGCCTACTTCCTAGTACCAACTCTGTGTGCTAGACAGGGCACAACACATAAAGCCATGTGACATTTTAACTGTTGATTTTGATGTCTCATCTGTTTTCTTGCTGCTATTTTTCTATTAACTTATTTTCTTCCCATAATTAGGACTCTACAGTGGTAATCAAGAATACTAAAGGGCTGGTGTGAAAGTGAATTCATTTGTAAGACTGAGCCAGTTCCCTTTTTTTAATCCCAAGAAATGAATGTCACATCAGCCAATATGTAAGAATGATAATGGCCTAAGGAGCCAACACTCCAGGGCACTGAATTAAACTGATAGATGCTATCATTGCCCTCCTCCTATAGTGGGAGTTCATGATGATGTGAACAATGGGAAAACAGAAGCTGCTGTGTGACAGTGTCAATTAAAATGCCTTTTGTGAAGATAAAGGCAAAACTGACTCCTTTAACCAGGGAGTATACTGTATCCTAATGTGAAGGACAACGACCACTAACCCAAAATAATTCAAATAGACTTTTCTCAGAGCCAAAGCAAAAAGCAGTTTATCCAGTTTCTGCAGAAATAGAGCGTCACCTTCACCAGAATATTCTAGTGAAATGAGGCAAAGGACAGACAACAGAAAACAGTTTTTATATCTTAAAACAATTTTCTTACCCCATCGTGCGCCCAACTGTCCTTGACTTATCAGGGCTCACAGTCTCTTAGGGGAATCTATTCATCCTCAGGTCAAAAGAACAGAGGAACTATAGATTACAAAGAGCTTTGTGAGAGATTAAGCAAGGGTACAATCAGGGGCGGTTTCCTGGAACTGTAACCCCAAACTATGACAGGGGTCAATTCTCTGAAAAGGCCTCACGTTGATCCCATATGATAGGTCAAAAAGATGCTTTCCATATTTCAGAGCTGTCAGCTTGGTCATTCAGGAGATTTCTGATGAAATAAGTCTTTCAACAAGTTCATGTTCTATTCCCTCATAAAATCCCCTTCTACTTTAGGAGTAACATATGCTTTTTAAAGACCTTGCTTGAATCTTTGGAAGCAGAATTCAGATCACAAAAAGAGAAACTTTGATATAATACTCTCTAAAATACCTTAGATTGCTACTAGGAAAGGTAAGAGAACAGGAAATAGCTGTTTCTCTGGGCTTATAGGTTCCTAGAACACAAACAGAACCTGATACCGACCATAAGCCCTAGCATATGAGAAGTCTATAGTCACAAAACAGACTAAATGAGAGAACTAGAGGAAGAGGAAGAAAAGAAGGAGGAGGAGGAAGAGGAGGAGGGAGAGAGGGAGAGAGGGAGATTGATTTCAAAAAATAACATTGGTTAGGGTGCCAATTTTTTAAATTTCTTTTTTCTTTCTTTTTTCCTGGGAACTTGTCTAATACAGAAATCTGCTTTGCAATGAGGTTGAAAATAGACATTTGAAATGGGTTCCGTTTTTCTTGTATTCTCAATGGATGGAGAAAGGAAAATGGGAAGGGAGGCAATTTGGAAACAAAAATAAAAGAAAATGAATATTAAAATAACTAAAAAATATGAACTTCTGATCAAAATCAAAAAGATTCATTTTACTTATGCTTATCACTCCTATGACTTTTTCTTAGAGAACATAGAAACTTCCTCAGTCTGCTTTTAATATTGGATACCATGATTAAGCTGGTCTACATAATTTTTTTTACTTTTTTTACTTTCAAAGCTTTCAAAGCTCCTTGCCACTCGTGAGGTAACATGATTGGAACTGGGAAGACTTTCGAAGAAAGAGGGGAATATTCCTTATATGACCAAATCTTCATGAGAATACTTTTTGTTGACACAAAGCTGAATAAAAAATATAATATGAATAAAATGGTATATTACACTGGAAAGAATGAGAAATGTTAATAATTTGGAAAAATGCAATATTTTTTATGAATTAGTACAGAACGAAGTAAGCAAAACCCAGGAAAGCTCCCACACAATGACTATAATAATATAACAAATTAAACTAAATACTACACAATTATAATGCTCTAGCTTGTTCTGGAAATATAAGGGACTATGGGCTTAGAATGCTGCAAATTCTTTTGCTGATCTTGATGGGAAAACTTAATTATAAAGGACTGCTCAATAGCAAAAGAGCAGAGATGATATATTCAAATGTGTGTTATAAAAACAAGGAGCAGAAATAAAATGTCTATTTTCAATTTGTTTAATAACACAGAATTTTGAATCTGAAGATCTGCATTTGGGGGCTGTTTCTGCTTCCCACTTGAACCTTATTTCAATTCGATTGGATAATTTAACACAGTGGATGGCAGACAATTGATTGATTCATATATTTAATTCAGCAAATATTTATTTAACACTTCCTCTGTGACAAGCACTACATTAGAAACTGTGGATTTTTTTTTTTTTTTTTTTTTTGCTGAGGCAATTGGGATTAAATGACTTGCCCAGGGTCATACAGTCAGGCAATGTTAAGCATTTGAGGTCAGATTTGAACTCAGTTCCTCCTGACTTCAGGACTGTTGCTCTATCCACTGTACCAACTAGCTGCCCCTAATTGTAGAAATTTTTTAAATGAATAAGAACTCACAATTTTGGAAGAGAGATATGGCACCTACCTAATTTTTTAAATCTTTCTGGTTTTAATTTTCCTCACCTAAAAAATGAGGATAATAGCATCTTATCTAAATATCAAATAAAATACATCAAAAAGGAATTTTCATGCAGAGGAAAAGATCTTACATATAAAAATATTTATAGCATAACTTTTTTATTAAAGCTTTTTATTTAGAAAACATGAATGGGTAAATTTTCAACATTGACCCTTGCAAAACCTTGCATTCCAAATTTTCTCCACCTTCCCCCCATCCCCTCCCCTGGATGACAGATAATCTAATACATATTAAATGTTTAAATATATATTAAATTTATTTATATGAATAATATATTTATACAGTTATCTTGCTGCACAAGAAAAATTGAATCAAAAAGGAAAAAATTTAGAAAGAAAACAAAATGTAAGCAAACTACAACAGAAAAAGTGAAAATGCTATGCTGTGATCCACATTCAGTTCTCTCTCTGGTTGTAGATGGGTCTCTTCCTCGAAAGATTATTGAAACACTATATATCAAAGAGCAAAAGAATTAGGGTTGCAACCAAAAATATCACATTCAACAAACTTAAGCATAAATGGAATAAAAAAGAATGTTCAATGAAATGTCAGACTTTCAATATTTTGTTGCCAAATATAACAGCAACAAAATGAACTTAGTAGAAAATTTTATATATCCAAGAGAAATGTTAGGTAAACACCAAAGACTAATTTCAAGGAATTCAAGATGGACAATCTGTTTATATTTTATATATGAAAATGTAAACCATATGTCTAAGATTGCCTCTGGGTATTTGGGTACTTTGAAAGAATAATTGGGGTAGAATTGAGTATGATGTGATTCTTTTTTAAAAAAAGCAAATTTTGTTGGAAAAGGTAAGGAAAGTAATTATGTGATGTGAATGAAGTATGAAGACAAGAAGTGACACAAGGAATTAGTTGGGGGAAGAGGGTTGGTAGTTCTAGAATACTACTCATATTCAAGAATGGGTTAAATATAGAAGATAGATAGATATAAATGATAAAAATGAAAACTAAAAATATAAAAGTTTCTAAATCTATAAAAAAAAATGAGGGGAGGGAATAGGATAAAGGAGTATAGAATAAGGCTATCCAAATTAATGGGAATGGGATAAAGAGGTGGGGAAAAGGTCAGGAGAGAGAATAAGGAAAGGATCCTTAGGAGCAAGGGAGTAGATTAAGTAATAGCAAGGCAAGGTTGTCAGTAGAAGTAAAGCAGAAGAGTCAACGGGAATAGGAAATAAAAGATAACACACAAACATAATAATAATGATCAGGAATAGAATTCATCAGAAAAAGATAGAGGTAGCAATCATTGATCACAGATAAAGTTAAAGCTAAAATAAATTTAATCAAAAGAGAAAACAAGGAAATTATACTATATATTGCTCATATTAATCAATATTGGTCTAAACTATTTAAAATAACTAGATAGCCTATGATTATAATATTAATGTGGTTTAGGAAATGTTAATTTGGTGGATGTAGAAAAATATGGAAAGGCTTGGACTTAGGGATGATATTACTCACTTTCAGGGAAACAGAAAACAGAAAAGTGTAATACAGCCTTACATAGATATATATGAATGAATATCTGCAAATATGCATATGATTATAGATATCTATGTATATCTAAGTATATGGATATGTGTATGTTTGTATTATGTATAGATAGATACGTAGATAGAAAGATAGATAGATAGATAGATAGATAGATAGATAGATAGATAGATAGAAAAATATGTCCATGCTTAATTGTAGCCTTCTTGGGAGAGGTTGTAATGAATCAAGGAGGAAAAAATAGAGTGAAAAGTTCATAGCAGAGAACAAAAAAAAGACCTACAAGGAATCAAAAAAGATGGATATCTTTGAATCCAATGTGTATTATTTATTATACAGGCTTTCCTGAAATACAAACTTATTGGCTCACATTTTGAATCTCCTCTTACATTCCACTATACACATAATAATCTTTTTTTATCTTTTCCTGTTATTTCTTTTTCTATTTTGAATTTAAATTTTAAATAAATAATTTTTTTAAATGCTTGCTTGAAACCAGATAACTTGTATTCAAATTCAGGCCCTCACAGCTTTCTAGTCATCTGTGTCATTTTGAACACTTCATTTCACCAAACAGACCTTAATTTATTTATCTGCATTATGAAAAGATTGGATTAGAGCAGACTTCTTAAATTTTTTTTGGTAGTCTAGTAAAACCTGTAGATCACTACTCAGAATAATGCTTAAATGTAATAAATATATGGAAATACAAAGGCAACTAATTGGATTGTCAATTGTATACATAATAGACGAATAGAATAGATGCCAAGTTAAGTAATGTAAAGATCCATTCCAATTTTAGGCACTGTGTTTCAGATAAATTGGATTACATATTGATCTTTACAGATTAAAATTTTATCTCCTATTACTATACATTTACACAATCTGTCCTCCATGCTAGGAATATTCTCTGTCCTCACCTCCATTTCTAACCCCTAATAATTAGCTCAAGTTCCACTTCCTACAGGAGACTTTTGTGGATCTCTGTCTCCCCAGTTACTAATGTTTCCAACTTCTTTGTATATACTTTGCCGTTATCAATTTATTTACACATTTTCCCCTGATGGAACACAAATGTCTTGATGTAGTCTGATTTATATCTTTGTTTCTCTAGTAATCATTACATACTTCATAGCAGTTACTTAATAGATGATTTTTGATTAACTGATATCATTCTGGTTTTAGCATCTCTGTCACCACTTTAATAATGAATATTAGTCTGGGGAAAAAGAGCATGGCTAATTCCCCTCCCCATAGTGTCTCTGAACTGGCAGAAAGGTAAGCCTTTGGTGAAATCCTTCACCAGGTGATTATACTGGCAGTGAATGGAACAACATAATAGGAAGTGACTACAACTGATCATTGGGAGGTCAGAGTTCTAGCCTTGTTACTATCATAATTCTATAATCCTATACAAGCTATTAACTTCTCTAGCCCTCAGATTGAGACCTGAAATAAAAATAATATAGATTTTTATCAAAATGGAATAACATAATAATTAAAATACTTTGTAATGTTCAAAGCATGATCTAAATTGTTTTAACCAAATTGTCAGTGATTTGTTTCAGTTTTACACAATTTCATATCCAGCTATTTGTGGATGATAGATAGAGGTTAAAAAAGGAACAGGTGCATATGGAGTATAATTTGCAAAATAATTATCATATAAGATAATTATCATGTAAGATAATAATTATCATACAGAAACAGAAAAGGCTCCTAATATCTAAAGGACAGATAATTCTGTTTCCTAGATTTCACCATTAGTTACACCAATTCCCTACTAACTTTAGTGGCATTAAATGATATTTCTAACTCCAAAGGCAAAATAGGTTTGAGTTTGGAGGTAGTTTCTAACTTTTAGTCATGAACTTTCAGCTAAGTACTGAGTAGTGGAAAGAATAGATAGATAGATAGATAGATAGATAGATAGATAGATAGATAGATAGATAGATTTTATATATAGACACATTAATTACTTAGCATTCAGCAATCATCTTATAAGAAAACTACTTATAAGGAAAGGCGTTAAGACATTCTTACAGAATAACCTAGGATTTATAGGATCTAAAATAGAAAGGATTTTAGGAATCATCTAATCAACCCTCTCATTTTACAAATAAGAAAGATGAAACAAAAAAAGTAAAGTGATTATCCCAATGTCACAAAGCTAATATGTAGAAGAATCAAAAATTTAACCTAGTACGTGACTACAAATACAGTATTTCTTCTAGGTCCTTTCAAAGAACAGAGAAATAGAGAAAAATCATGGAAATCTCAATGATTCAAAGAAGACCAGAGAATGAACAAGATCCAAACTCAAGATCTCATTTTTGTTAAACAGCCCCTGTCCCACTCTTAGATCCACTTATCATATTACAATACAGAAGCAGAAAGAGCTTCCTAATATCTATGGGACAGATAATTTTGTTTCCTAGATCCCACTATGTTAGACCAATTCCCTACTAACTTTAGTGACATTAAATATCTCTTTCTCCATTTGTAAAATAAAGATTGCCAGATGTAAAAGATCCACAGTATGAAGCCACTGGGTTATGATTTGTCTTAATATCACAATATAGATTTCTTTGGTTTTTATCTAGAATACTAAGATAATGTTATATTCATAGTCTGGATACCCATTTGGTATTCAGTTCAGACTTGGTAGTGGCTCCTATTCATATTTACTTGAATAGAATTTTCTTGGGACATGGTAAGCAGTTGAATAAATTCTGACTGGATTAGAATCTGATATGAAAAGGCTTTTGGCTGCATAATATAGATCAATAGTCTTGGTTGTAGAAACAGAGGCTTTGCATTTTAATAGAAATTTCAAGGAAACTTGGTCTCAGTTATCCTGAGGAGGCATCAAATTGTTCCAAAACAAATACTTTATTTAAAAACAGCAGTGTGTGAGGTAAGGAGCTAAGTCTCAGGAGTTCACATTTCAATTGTCCAATATCAGATTGGTTTTGTGTTAGTCCTTTAAAATTTCCCTTCTCCTTATGGCTTCTCCCTTCCCCCTTCCTCTGCTTGAATTTTTCACTGACATTAACCTCTTTCTCCTTGCTACCTTTATCTTCCTTTGCATTCTCTATATCTAATTTCTTACTCCCACCACTTTGTGCTGTCCTCCTTTCTTTGCACATTTTCCCCATAATTTCACTATTGAGGATCTATCCAATGTTCTGAGTATCTTTCTCTTAATATAATAAGTAGAATAAGTAGTGAACATAGTCTACTTGAACAGCAACACAGAGATAGAGAGTAAGGGTATTCTAAGCATCAGAGATAGTCTGTACAAAAAAAAAAAAAAGAGAGAGAGAGAGAGATGAAGTGTCACGTACAAGGAATGGCAAATAGATCAGTGTCATTCAAACTTTTTTTGTTTTATCTTTCTTCTTTGTAAAATGAGAGGGTTGATTAGATGATTCCTAAAATCCTTTCTATTTTAGATCCTATAAATCCTAGGTTATTCTGTAAGAATGTCTTAACTCCTTTCCTTATAAGTAGTTTTCTTATGATTGCTGAATGCTAAGTAATTAATGTGTCTATATATAAAATCTATCTATCTATCTATTTATATATCTAGCACGAATGGGAATGATTAAAGTGTAAAAAGACTAGAAAAATAGGAAGAGTTGGATTATGTAGCAATCATTCTACAATTTATAAATTTAGAGAATTTCTGAAGACACTGAATATAACTTATTCAGGGTCACTCTTTCTATTATGCCATACTGTATATTACTTGACAAAGACTTTTTGTTGAGGTAATTGTTAAACAATTAGCCTGTGATTTCATTGGTATAGGGGAATTCACGGTGTTCTTCAACCTGTATAGAAATTTGTCTGAGATTTGCAGATCTTCCTAATTCCAAATTCCCTCTATCCATTATATACCCCAAAATTTGCACTATTTCATATATTTGGCAAAATAATATAGTGCTTAGTTCTCCTATAATTTCTATTCACTCAGAAGATGGAAGATACAAGATTTTGGATTTCAATATCAGGCCATTTCAGGATTTAACATCAGACCCAATACATGTAAGCTCATGTAGATTTACATGAATCAAGTAGAAAGGGGGGTGAGTGGTGCAAGAGAAAAATGAAAAAATGTTAGAATAGAAAAAAAGATTTATTAATCATTTAAGATAAGCAAAGCATTGAATTCGATGCTTGGACTACAATCAGAAAAGACCATCTTTGCTCCATTGGAGCTCACATGCTAATAAAAGAAAACAATACATTTAAGTGATTTCATCTGAGAGTGGATGGTCCTAAGAATTCAACTATAGGGAAGAGAGATCTAGAAATCCTTAGGATGCAGTAGTATGTATGCTCGATAGGAGCATTATTTTTAGAAAGGAGAGTCAAAAGGTCAGGAGATTTGAAATTCCCTCTGGTAAAAATAGGGATTACAAAACCTTGCCAGAAAGGGAGAAACATCAGAAAACATAGGCAGGAAAAGTGAGTTCTGGAGAGGACAGGAATCTGCTGGTTACCACTCAGTTACTCTGGCTCTCCAGGAACCTCTGATGGAATTTAAGAGGGCATTGCCTCAAAAGCAAAGTACAAATTTAAACAAATTAAAATGAGGAAAAGGTGTTTTCATCATCCTTTTAAGTAATTTGATAGTATATAAGCCAATAGATTTGAGTTCCCCAGACTTTACTTGAACTATTAATAATTCCTCAACCAACAAGAGTAATAAAGAATTAAAACAATCTTTAGTTCTGTCTAGGATTCCAATGACTTCTCCTGCCAAAACTCTCAGCAAAGCTCTTTCCAAACAAGTTCATGATTTGAGTTTTGTTTAATTGTGGAACTGCCAAATGCAGAGAGAAGCCAAGTAAGAGGGACAAATAAATCACAATTTGGTGCCATGCTGTATTAAAATTAGTATAATAGAATCATAACTGTTGGTTCTCCATGCTCTATCACTACAGAAATTTAGTTTATAACACTTTTTTCCCTTTTAGTCAGCTATTTTCTAGTACCAAGTCAAGTTCTTCCCAGGGCCTTTAAAGAAATCTGGATTTTTTTTTTGAAGGAAGATTTTAGGAAGTCTACAAGAAATATATCATGAGGGGCCGCTAGGTGGCACAGTGGATAGAGCACCAGCCCTGAATTCAGGAGGATGTGAGTTCAAATCTGATCTCAGACACTTACCACTTCCTAGCTGTGTGACCCTGGGCAAGTCACTTGACCCCAGCCTCCAAAAAAAAAAAAAAAAAAAGAAATATATCATGGAAAATTAGTGGTGTTTTTATCCGTGCTTAGTACTGGATTCCAATTTCATATTTAACAACTCAATTTGAACAATAATAACAAAATTTTATTCAGTAAAATGTTTGAAAAAGTCAGTTTTTAAAAGTCTCAGAAACAAGAAGAGGAAAGCATAAAAGGATATTGTGATGAATGTCCTCTACCTTTTGGAGGATCATAGATTTATAGCTTCAAGAAACCTTAAAGGTTTCTCTAAAGAACTAAAACTTTCATTTTATAAATAAGGAAAATGAGACCCAAAGAAATTGTTGCCTGCCAAAGATCATACAGATAGTAGATTACAAGAATTTAGATCCATGTCCTCTGGCTCCAAATTAAATGTGTCTATCATACTAAGTGCCTTGGGGTTTTTTCCTGTTGTGTGTGTGTGTGTGTGTGTGTGTGTGTGTGTGTGTGTTACAGAGATTTCTGACAAAATATCCAATAGAGAGATTTAATGATCAAAGATTATTGTGAATTAAAATAGTTCTGGCTTATAACAAAGTAGTATATTGTGTCCCTTAGAATGTTTTTCCCTCTAGAGAATGTTCTCCCTCTGGAACTCAACCTATTGACTTACCTGGCTTCTTTTAATTTCCATTTAATATCCCATGTTTTTCAGAAAACTTTTGCCAGCTTGTCTTAGTTCTAGTGCCTTTATTCAGTTAATAATTTCCTTTTTATCCTGTAAAGGGCTGAAACTTTGAATAGGTGCACTCAAATCAGACAACCAAGCACTTAAGGCTAATTACCTAATCCACAATGACTATTAGCATATGTTTAGAATTGCTCTTCTCACAGTTAATGCTGGCTCAATGTTTGTGGTTAAGAGAATTGTAGGCAAGGATTAGATGGTGGGGTGACAGAGGCAGAGACTTTCACTTGGCCACAGGACAAGGCAGAGAGAAGATGGTGACTTTGGACTCGAGAATCCCGGAGCCTCGTGGCAGTTTGTCTGCCTCCTTCATGTCTCCTCTTAAAGGCCAAGGACTTTAATTTATCCTGCATGTCTGATCCTGAGGCCTCCAGGGAGCTAGTCCGGACTTTACATTTTGGCACCCAATGTGGACTAAGGACCCTACTTTCACTGAAGGAGCCCCCAGTGACCAGGAAATAGGGTAAGTATTTTAATAGACAAACAGGGAACTTACTGTGTTAAAGGTTAAACTAGTAGCTCTCATTTTTTTTTCTAGCTGAAATGGGGCAGATATTAGGAAAAGATTCTCCCTCACCCCCAACCCAGCCCCAAGGAGACCTATAGGAAGCATACTCAGACTGATAAAGAGACAAGGTTTGGTTGTAACTTGGGAGCAGATTGATGGACTCATGGATACATTAAAATGCACATCTTCTTGGTTCTTCAAGGAAGAAAATGCTCTAAATAACTAATAATTAGACAATTTCTAAAGCAAATTTGTGGCTCTAAATCATACTTATCAGATTGCTAAGAATGACAAAAGAAGAAATTGATGAATATTAAGAGACTGTAGCAAGACAATTATTACTAATGGGCTCTTGGTGGAGCTATGAAACGGTCCAGCCATTATGAAAGAAAATGTGGAGCTATGCCTAAAAAGTTTCTAGACCATGCACATCCTCTGGACCAGTTATAAATTATTAGGTCCATCCTCCCACCAAAAAAAAAAAAAAAGAAAAAGGTTTATGTGTACAAAATATTCATAAGCAGCTCATTTTTATAGTCAGAAATCTAAAGAGGTTTCCTTTTATTGGGGAATGTCTAAATAAATTGTGATTTATTAATAAAATTGAATATTATTATTTCCTAGAAAATGGTGATATAGAAAATTTCAGAGGAAAACCCTCATGAACTGGTAAAGACCAAAATTGATTACTTAGGAAAATAATTTATCATTGACAATAACAAAAGACTGGAATTCTGATCAATGCAATGATAAATCATAGGTCTAGAAGACTGAAACTAAAAAGCACCACTTATCTCCTAACAGAAAAGTAACAAACTTAAAATTAAAGAGATATACATTTTTGATGTGTCTTTTGGGAGAATTTATTTTTGCTGGATTATGTAAATATATAGAGAACATTTTTTAAATTTCATTTTAATTTGCTCAAAATCCTACTGGTAATGTGAGAGACATATTAATAAAAATAATACCTGTTACTGGAATAGTTTAAAAAAGTAAAAGCAATTTAAATCACAATCTATTTTGATACTTCCTTATGTTACTGAACACAGAGAAGCAAAATTGGATGTCAAGAAATACTTTGGAAATCATGGATCTTACTTAAAGAATGAAAGAAGCCAAAGATTTTTTTAGAGTACACAGTATCTTACTCCCACCTATATTTCATTTTTTTTTCCTTTGAGCAATTAATAGGACTGGATGCGAGTACTGAATAAATCACAAAAATAAAATTAATTCTAACATCACAGAGAAAAAACTCATTAATGATTCTGAGTCATTCTTGAATCACCTATTTAAACTGGAAATGCAAAGATCAAGTTTACTAGAAACTTAGAGGAGGGGAATGATAAAATGATATAGCATGCTATTGAAAACAACTTAATCCTGACCTGCTCAAAGAAGTTATTGGTAATGAAAATGGAATGTGTAGAAAAGACATAGATTCAGACTATAATAATTTGCTGTGGCAAATATATGGAAGGCAATTTAAAGAATAAATTCTTTGTATAATTCATAAATTTAGTTAATAACCACATTTATGAAGAAAATTCCATGTTAGTTACTAAAAATGGAAAATATAATATTGAAAAAGAAAAGTATAGATAAATTTCCTTAATGAGTACAGACTCAAAAATACCAAATTAGCTAATAAATTAGCTAATAACCTATTAAAATTCACTCTGCCTGAAGTCTTGCAAACTCAATTCCTTAAAACAACCCTAATTCTTCTTGTCTCCCATTTCATCCATTCTATTTCTTTAATTTGCAATATTCTTTCCAAAATTTTTGTTTTTATTCCTCTGCTTTCTCCTTTTGGGATATTCTTGAATCTATTCCTCTGAATATTAATTCTTAGTGTGGACAATAGGATATTATGAGAAATGTTGTATAATCCAAATCTTAAGGACCCAATCCTTTTCCCTACCATTCCTTTCCTAATTGTCCCTCTTGAAAAAGAAATCACAAAAACAAAAGAACAAAAAACCATTCTGAATTCATGGCTTATCTTTTCCCTATGCTCATGAGCATAAACATTTCACTTCTTAGTATTTTGTTACTAATCCAAAGTCTCCAGTTTTATTGTAATTGGACAGTTTCATACTGATGACCTTGTTCATCTTTGGGTTCTTTTGAAAGAAAAAGTTCTAATATATGTTGTGTACCAATAATTTCTTTGTTATTTAGGTGCTATTTGAAAACCATCCAATGTTCTATGCTTTTCTGAACATCATATTCCAAATTTTTCCTTGATATCTTATAAACAAAGAAGAACTTAAATGCTGTTCTGTTTGATTCTCCTTTAAAAAGAATTTTTATTCTTGATACCTATAAAATGTGTTGTTTGAATCTATGATGATTCTTAAGCTTGACCATGATCTTTCTTCATGAATTAAAGTTGAGGTTCCTTTTCTGTGGCACTTTCAAATTATTCAGGTTTTCCTTTTTTGTGGTGTTTCTCTGGAATATTTACAACCCTTAGATAATCTCTTTCACATTTTACCTTCAAATTCTATATTCTTGTTTGAAAAGCTCTCATGTATCATATCATGTCTTTTTATTTTGCTCAATTAATTTTCTTTCTGCCTTTACATTTTTGGAATTTCTAATTGTTATCTTCTTTTTCAAAGAATCTACCATTATTTGATTTGCTTTAAGTTATCTACCCATGTTAGATTTTGAGATTTATTCCTTAAGACTTCTTTTTCTTTTTACTTCTTTGGTGTCTTTCTTTACCTATTTGATAGTTCTTCCAAATGATTATGAATGATCTTGGGGTCACTCCTTTGTTATTTTAGAAGACCATTAAGGACTTGTCTAAATATTTTCTACTTCTCTCTTTATTATATCCAAAGTATTTGTTCAGTAAGAGCTTTTTCTTAGAATGTCTATTTCTTCTCCTGAGCAAGTTTTAGTCTGCCTTTATCTGATAATTTTTCTATCATGGTCATTTTGCAAAAAGTATTTCATACCACCACTTTCTCCTTTCTATAAGTTCTGTGTGTGTGTGTGTGTGTGTGTGTGTGTGTGTGTGTGTATGTGTGTTCATAGTTTCTACTGCCTGCTCCCTTTTCTCTCATACCATTGAGCTGGACAAATCTGTGTTCTCAAGAGGTAATGGTATCCAGCTGAGAAATTAATGCAGAGATACTTTGAGAGACAGTTATTTTTGGTCAGGTTCTCCACTTTTACCAGTTCAAGTTTTTTGCCTTCCATCTTCTCTCTGTGCCTGATTTTCTTCACACCTTTGGCTTGACCAAAATTACTGATCATGAAAGAGTTGAGAGTTCCTAAGAAACTGCTTGAAGAGATATACTGAGAGACTATTAAGATTAAAGCCTTTCTCTCATTTTTTCTACTATTTGTTTCCACCTATATAGCATTTAATATTTGTAACCAGGACCTTATTTATGGTTCTTTCCCTTCTCTATGTTCTCTTCTCCAGACTTCTTACTCCTTAATGCTCATAACATTTTCTTTATCTCATACACTCTGATCTGATATGTAAATCTTAATCCTCCCTCTCAAACTAAGATACTTCTTAAAATAAAAGTTATTTCCAAAAATTATAGTCACTTGGAGGGTGAAGAGACTTTAATAGATCATCATGCTCTTGTCTATAACACACACCAAGGAGATGAACATCAGAAACTAGAGACCAGTGAAGTATTCTTTAGTTAATTGTTTCTGGGATAATTACCTTGTGCTTGCTGTTTTCTGCAAATTTTTCTCTCTCTCATGTGTGTTTTTTCTTAATTTGGACCATTTTTCTTAATTTTGGGGGAATGGAGGTTGAATGTTGACCTAAGTAACCTTCCTTTCCATCATCTTCACATGATACTTGATTTCTTGTTTGTTTAAAAAAAAGAAAAATATCTTGATAAAATGCAGCATCTCATCTTGGGGATTGACACCTGAAGTTTATAAAATATGTAGATTCCTTAGTTTAGGGTTTACCTTCTGAACAGTCAAAGGACAGCAATAAAACAAAGTTGAGAACATATTTGTTGTTTTAAGAGACATTTTAATAAGGAAAGAACACTCTTTTCTTTGCATTTTCACTCATCTTTCACTTTCACGGACAGTATCTAATGAGAAACAATGCTTTAAGTTTAGAGATCTAGGTTCTTCTTTCTGAGACCACCAATGACCCAGTGAAATGAGCATTGAACCTTTGCCTTTTGTCACCTTTGATGACAGAAATAAAGACTTCAATCATGTTACTTTTGAAAGATCAGAAGATTGACACTCTAGACAACATTTTAACGTGTGTTTCATAACCAGTCAAGCACTGATGTCCTATTAAGCAATGGCCCAACTCAACAAATAGTTCAGACAAGGACTTATCCCATAGTGAAACTACATTCATTGTGAACTTGAAGGGACTAGTGCTATCAAGAGCCAGTGATAAGTACTAATCTATTCTTCCAGAGAAAGAGGTAGAATAGAAGAAAGTGTGTCCCTGAACTGATATGAAATTATATTTGTGTTATATATTTATATATAACTTATATTATATGTTTGTTATATTTGCAAAGCATCTATCCTTTTTAAGCAATTAAATTGAAATGAGTCACTATTAATTGCTGACTAAGAGTAGGAAGAACATAACCAATAAATTGAACCAATGGCATCCAATCACTGAGATGTACCCTTAAAAGCCCAAAGGGCAGATTAATTAACCTAGTTTTAGTAAGGTTCTATCTGGGATAAATTTGGTTCTTCATATTTGTGAAGACACCATTAGAAATTCTCTAACTTGAACATTTATTTTCTAAGGCCTTAGTTGTAAGCTTCCAGAAGAAATTTGTCCTCTGAAATTTCCCTCTGTTTTAGTGCCATCTAATTGTCGCATTTTTTGACTTTTATATTTGTTGACTCATTTAATATACAAATATAAAATATAAATAAATGTTGATACCTTCTATATCACTGAATTCTGTACAAATATTGATATTGAGAGTGTAAGGAAGTTTAATACCACAGTCCTGCTGCTTAGTTGAGAACTATTTCTATTTTCTTTTTCATCTAAATATACATAGACTGCTTGCTTTATTGTGAGATACTTGTGCCCTGCAAACCCATAGATTAAGATTTACCTGACTAGAAACCCCAAGTAATCAATCCTTAGGGGTTAATTCCTTTGATGAGTGTGGGTAAGCCTTGAATATATTTAGATTTTATATGTTATTGTTTGCTCTTTTCTCTGTTTTGACCTACTTCACCTGCTATTATTTGTGTTTGGAATTCCAATAGGACTATCCTTACAATGGCAGGGATGCATTGTAGAAAATTTATAATGTCTTCTGAAGAAAGAAGGAAAGGAAACTTGACTGGATCTTTAAAGATATTATCTATAGCATATGGATCCTCAGAGAGAAATTTTGGTGTGTTCTGTGTAGAAAGGAACATTGAGACAATTTTGCCCATGTCCACTTGCTTTATATGGTAAGGGAATGAATCATGGAAGATGATTCACCAGGATTCAACCAGATGCTTGGTTTCTTATCTGAGGGTGAAAGGATAACTGCCAGTCCAAAATTCTTTTGAGGGAGCTCCATATTGTCTAGTAATCTCTCTAAAAAATTAGATTTTTCTGCTAATATAGGAAGTCAATTTTTTTTCCCTGCGTATTTCTTCATTGCCTTTTGGTTAAGAGTAGGCCCTTTCAAGCACTAAGACTAGCCTTTGTTGATTTATTAACTGTAATCTTTAGGAAATATTGAGAATCTATATTTCTCTAAATGTGCATAATTTGGTATTTATGAACAATTATGATATTTCCTGGTGGTGATTACTAATCTCTGAGCACTGTTCCCAGATAAGGCCCCTTCATCCTCATGATTGCAGATCATAACATCTCCTCTCCACCCTGGAATTGTGATATGTAACTGATTAACGTGTGAAGAAGCTAGCAAATGGTACCACATTCAGTGTTTTAGCATTCTTTTTTATATAGCACCAGAGGCAGCAGGTGAAAGGAAAATACTTATGGTTTTAGGGACTCCAGATGATTATTCTTGTTTAAAGAAATGGATAATTTGTTCAAAATGAACCCCTGACAATTTTTTGAAGACAGCAATTTTTCAGATAAGGGCAGAACACAACAGGGACTGACATATAGCACAGTGCCTCTAACAGTATTTCCCAGTATGAAAAGGCTAAGGAGCCTGCTTCTAGAACAGTAGTAATGATATATAATGGAACGACTTGGGAGAGACTGTGGAGTATATCTAGATATTCTGTAACTGGTATGCCAAAGAAATGGATAGGAATCCTTTTCAATTGGTTGTACAACAGGAATTGGGGAATATATACCAGGAAAAAACAAAACCTATAATCACCCTCTGCCATTTTTTTCATCTATTATCTCTTAGTTTGATTCCTTCACTAACAGCATCTTAATGTGATATAATATTGTATATATATGTATATGTATATATATATATATATATATATATATATATATATATATATATATATATATATATATATATATATATATATATATCCAACAAAACATGGCAGAAAGCAGTAGAATGAGAAATTCCATTTTAAAAAACTGCAAATGGTATAAAATGTTTTGGAGTCTACCTGCCAAGTCACACACAAAAATTATATGAACACAATTATAGAACACTTTTCATTTTAAGTGATTTCTTCCTGCTTCACAGGGCCTACAGTGTGAAAGTAAAGTGCAGTCCAAAATGCATCTTTATTTCTTAACAATGATTATGTCTACCTTGTGAGTTACTAACTTTACATTGTAATTTAAGTATTTACTTTCAGGTCAGCTGAGGTCCAGAAAAGGTCAATGATTTACCTCAAATCTCCCAAGTAGTTAAAGGTAGAATATGAACTTGAATCTAGTTTCTCTGACTCCCAATCCTGTTGTAATGTAAATTGATAGATATAGTTATCTTAATGCCCTTTCTGAAAATGGAAAATTTGGTTCATGGTAAGAATGCTTCTAGTTTGCATTATTTAAAGTGTGGTTCAATATAGCAAATACATTCTTTTAAGAATTTCCAGATGCAACAGCATATTGTCTTTTAATTTACAGATACCTTCTGCCTAACAACTCAGCTACAAAGACACATGTCTCATCCATCTATTGGGGCCAGTATCAAAAAGACCCCAGCAATTATGCAGTATTATTGTTCTGCACTAATTTTAATAAAGCTTGGACAAAGTTATAACCATAATTAAACCATCCACAAAAGATTAACTTTCATTGCACCTGCACACACACACATGTACACATACACACATACTAAGGTAGGAAAGTTTTTCTTTTCTCAATAGAATATTTTTCTGAATATTTCTATTGCTACATAAACTCATATTTCCTATAATTGTTATTATCAGGAGAAATTAATCTCTTTTTTTCTGAACAAGGACAGTGAAGAAAAGAAAACAATGACAGAAAGCATTTAACAGTCATACAAATGATTCATTATGAAATGGATATGGAATCATTTAAACGACAATATAATTAGGGTCATACTAATAATAGGCAATAAGTTTGAAATGTGGAAAGTACATGACAAAAATTATGTAACCATATTATTTATGCAATCTTATATAATTGGTTGCATTAAAACGAGTTCTTTCTCAAATGTT
This sequence comes from Sminthopsis crassicaudata, assembly GCF_048593235.1. NCBI lineage: Eukaryota > Metazoa > Chordata > Mammalia > Dasyuromorphia > Dasyuridae > Sminthopsis > Sminthopsis crassicaudata. Next base: position 225,117,826 of record NC_133620.1, read on the forward strand.
GAAAACTATTTCTAGTGGAGTGAGTTTTAGATTACATTATATTTTATATTACAATATACTCAGTTATGAAATTAATATGTTGTTGGGATATGTGGCCTCTTGGTGTTCAGATCCACTTCAATTCCCCACAGGCAACAGGAACAGTTGGTGGTTGCTGAAAACTTCTCAGCTGGTCTGTTAGTTTGACCCTTATTATAACTGAAATTTCTTACTAATTGAATTGTTTCATAAAACTGTTAAGCATTTTTATTCTAGTTGATCTCTAGTCATTGTCAAGAACACTCATTTTTTATGGATGGAAGTCCTGCTTAAAGATGCTGTTTAAGTTATGGTATATGAATGAAATGGAATATTATTGTTCTACAAGAAATGATGACCCGGCTGATTTCAGAAAAGCTTGGAACCCTTTGATCCAGCAGTGCTACTACTGGGCTTATATCCCAAAGAAATACTAAAGAAGAGAAAAGGACCTGTATGTGCAAGAATGTTTGTGGCAGCCCTCTTTGTAGTGGCTAGAAACTGGAAAATGAATGGATGCCCATCAATTGGAGAATGGCTGAATAAATTGTGGTATATGAATGTTATGGAATATTATTGTCCTGTAAGAAATGACCAGCAGAATGATTTCAGAAAGGCCTGGAGACTTACATGAACTGATGCTGAGTGAAATGAGCAGGACCAGGAGATCATTATATACTTCAACAACAATGCTATACGATGATCAATTCTGATGGACGTGGCCCTCTTCAACAATGAGATGAACCAAATCAGTTCCAATAGAGCAGTAATGAACTGAACCAGTTACCCCCAGCGAAAGAACTCTGGGGATGACTATGAACCACTACATAGAATTCCCAATCTCTCTATTTTTGTCCACCTGCATTTCTGATTTCCTTAACAGTCTAATTGTACACTATTTCAAAGCCCGATTCTTTTTTATAGCAAAATAACTGTTTGGACATGTATACATATATTGCATTTAACTTATAATTTAACATATTTAACATGTATTGGTCAACCTGCCATCTGGGGGAAGGGGTGGGGGAAAGGAGGGGAAAAGTTGGAACAAGAGGTTTTGCAATTATCAATGCTGAAAAATTACCCATGCATATATCTGGTAAATTAAAAGCTAATAAATTTTAAAAAAAGAAAATCCTGGAAAGACTTACATGAACTAACACTAAGTGAAGTAAACAGAACCAAAAGAACATTGTATACAATGACAAGATTAAGTGATTCTGATAAACTTGGCTCTTTTCAACAATGAGATGATTCAAGACAATTCCAATAGACTTGTCATGGAAAATACCATTCACATCCAGAGAAAGAAGTATGAAGACTGAATGTGAATCAAAGCATAGTATTTCCCCCTTTTTTTGTTGTTGTTTGTTTGCTTGTTTTTTTTTCCTTTCATATGGTTTTTTCCCTTTTTTATCTGATTTTTTTTGCCCAGCATGATGAATATGGAAATATATTTAGAAGAATTGTACATATTTAATCTATAGATAATTGCATGTTGTATTAAGGAAGAAGGAGAAGAAAGTAAATGGAGAAAAAATTGGAACACAAGGTGTTGTGAAGGTGAATGTTGAAAACTATCTTTGCAAGTATTTGAAAAAATAAAATACTCTATAAAAATGCTATTTCAGTTTACCTTTTACTAACAACAATAATAGCTAGTAGCACTTTCAAAGCTTATAAAGCCTTTGACATAGTATTTTATTTAATCTTCACAATATGTAAGGGCCCTTTAAATGGGCGGACACAGTGCATCGGGATTGAGGCCCAGAAATAATTTCTGTGGATATTAGGACTGCCCTTGGGCGGGATCCTGGCCATATTGAGATAGCTTCGTCATGGGTGACTCTCTCGCTGATTGGCTGTGTGTGTGACCTCACAGGCCCTATGTAAGCCCACTGCAGGCAGTAACCGCCCTCTTTAACCTCCTGCTGTTCACCCTGGCTCCTAGCCTGGGTGGCCAAGCCAAGATGGGTAGCCGAAAGAGGTAAGGATTTTGGTAGTGAACACATGGGTCTTCTGACCAGGTGTTCACTCGGGAACCAACAAGTCAGGGCATCAGCTAGGGCATTTTGTGAGTAGGCATAATAAAGGCTTTTAAGATTACACGTGGTTGTTCTTGAGTGCGCTACCGGTTATTAAGCTATAGATTCAAGAGATTGTGGCCAGAGACCTTAGAAGGCCTCAGAGGAGGCGAGCCGGGTAGAGCTCACACTGCAAAGGACAGTGGTCAAAGGTACTCTGGTGGGTCTAGGACAGACTAGTAATTGGAACTGCCAGGAGAGCACGTTACAAATGGCGCTCAACGTGGTGGACACATAAGGAATTATCAGGTTTTGAAAATATTTAATATTCAGAATTAAGATTCTGAAAGATCCGGTAGAAACGCCACTTAAGAGGGAAGACAGAGAAGCAATATGGACCCAGGTAAATCTGGGATCAGGCTCAAGGACACAGCTGAACATAATGCTTATTATATAAAGAGGTTAAAGAGCCAGATGGAAGATCTTTTAACAAAGATCACCACTGAAGAACAGCAGGAAGCTTGTAATCAAGCTCCACAAAGGCTATCCCCACACCCAGTAAATAGAGCTAGGAGAGGGAGCAACCTAGAGCTAATGCGATTGTATGACAGTAGAGAGTATAAAATGCCACAGCAAGAGTTGCTGGAATTGCAGGTTAAACTACAGATGGAGATAGAGAAAGAAGAAAAAGCTAGGTTACTACAGATAGAACAGGAAGAGTTCAAACCAGTGGCAGAAACTAAGGAAGGAAATAAACGAATCACATGGACTTCAGTTGTAGAAATTCTTCTTAGCGTTTTGTTGGTTTACCTTGTGCATTGTTGTTTTAAGGAATTTATTGATTACTCTTTCATTGAGAAGAAGTTTAGTTCTTTTTATGTGCAAAGCTCAGGTTTGATCTTAAATCAGCCTTTGGGGAATTTTCCAATTCTTCTTCCCTCTGCCTCACCTTCTTGGGCCAAGGGAGAAGGGGGAGGAGGAAAAGGAAGGGCGATAATATCATCAGCACTGCCCATTAATCCATTTAAAACTCCTGTGTCTTCATTTCAAAGGACAGGAGTAGGCTTTATGCCCCAAGGCAAAAAGGAATTGTGGGGTATTGAGTATAATCAGAAAAGTTTTGAAAATACAGTTCAGTTAATTTCTAAGAAACCTTACAGGGATAAGGCCTTGCAGTTAGAGAGAGTGGAGTTTTATACTTGTAAAACTGCTAGGATCGTCTTTGGAGAGTTGGAACTCCTCTTTTCTTACCTCGTGGATTTTCCACTTCCACAGGTGAGCTTGATTTCCCAACCCCCTACGGGTACTTATAAAACAGTGTTTATGTCTAGAATGGGTTGGAAAATTGTTGTTTTAATCACTAGAATAAATAGACAGTGTGTGATCTTTGACCCAGGAGGAAAATATCAGATTTATTGATTCACACTCCTGAAGTACAATTCGGTATCAGAAATTCAAACTTTGATTTTTAGGCAAAAGAATTCAGGGATATAGCCGAGTGTTCTAGTAAAGTCATTACTGCACAGACTATCCCCAAGATCTTCTCTTCTAAACAAGAGAAGGGAATTTTGGGATATGTGATTGCTTACAATTTTAAATTTTGATTTTACATTTTTAAACATTTTTGATTTTACATCTTCAAAGTATTTTGATTTTACATTTTAAAGTTATTTTGGTTTTATATTTTTAATCTATTTCGTTTTTACACTTTTAAATTATTTTGGTTTTACATTTTTAAATTCTTTGCATTTTACCTTAGCAATGCACTTCGGGCATACACAGAAAGTGCAGCTAAGTGACAGACTGACTTTTGTCTGACTTGTTAATCTTTTTGACAACCACTTTGTTTCCACTGTGATGTGGAAAGGCCTGGATGGCATTTGGAAAGGCCCAAGTTGGGCCCCGGGGACATTCCTTCCTAGGTGCAGATCCAGCAGCAGAGTTCATCCCCACCAGAGACATTTGTAACCTGGGGATCCAAGAGAAGGACCAGACAACAGTCCAGAGAGACCAGCCAGATGTCCGCAGCCCTTCAGACGCTGATGGCAGCAATGCCCCTCCTGACCATGACACCAGAGACAGCAGACACAGTTCCAATGTTGCAGCTGAAATGGACTGTTTTGGGTGATACGCAATATAAAGACTGTAAATGGACAATGGGCCTGCTTGCTTCTCCCGTGGCCACTTGCCATATGGTGGCCTGGGAAGAGGCTTTGCCCTATGCTTTCTATTGAAGGACTATGCTTTTAAATTAGTGGGTGAAAAACCAACACACCCACCTGCCATTGTTATTGAGACAATGTTACTGGACATGACTGCTTATGTGCACCTGTGAAACTAGAATTGTTCTAGAATTGTGAAAAGTGCAATAGAGAATTGTGGTAAGCTAGAATTGCTCTAGGATTGTGAAAAGTGCAATAGAGAATTGTGATAAGCTAGAATTGTTCTAGAATTGTGAAAAGTGCAATAGAGAATTGTGATAAACTAGAATTGTTCTAGGATTGTGAAAAGTGCAATAGAGAATTGTGATAAGCTAGAATTGTTCTAGGATTGTGAAAAGTGCAATAGAGAATTGTGATAAAGCTAGAATTGTTCTAGAATTGTGAAAAAGTGCAATTGAGAATTGTGATAAACTAGAATTGTTCTAGGATTGTGACAAGTGCAATTGAGAATTGTGATAAGCTAGAATTGTTCTAGGAGTGTGAAAAGTGCAACAGAAAATTGTAAGAAACTAGAATTGGTCTAGAACTGTGATAAATGTAACTAGAATTGTGACAACCTACCTACTGATATTTGTTAACTAGAATTGTGATGTTTTACCTTGTTGACTTCCCACCTCAGTGTTGACATCCTACCTCTTTGGCATATTATCTCGAGTATGACTTTGATGAATGGGTTGAACATTTGGGCCACTGTTGAGCCTGGTTCTCATTGTCATACTTCTGTTTACTGATCTGCTGCTTTGTACCTCCTTGGGCATAACACTGTCATCTCATGGATCAAGTGAACTAAAGCTGGTGCTAAAAGTTTAGCTTGGTGAGATGTGCGGTTCCCGCAAAACAAGAGAAAGGGAATTGTAAGGGCCCTTTAAATGGGCGGACACAGTGCATCGGGATTGAGGCCCAGAAATAATTTCTGTGGATATTAGGACTGCCCTTGGGCGGGATCCTGGCCATATTGAGATAGCTTCGTCATGGGTGACTCTCTCGCTGATTGGCTGTGTGTGTGACCTCACAGGCCCTATATAAGCCCACTGCAGGCAGTAACCGCCCTCTTTAACCTCCTGCTGTTCACCCTGGCTCCTAGCCTGGGTGGCCAAGCCAAGATGGGTAGCCGAAAGAGGTAAGGATTTTGGTAGTGAACACATGGGTCTTCTGACCAGGTGTTCACTCGGGAACCAACAAGTCAGGGCATCAGCTAGGGCATTTTGTGAGTAGGCATAATAAAGGCTTTTAAGATTACACGTGGTTGTTCTTGAGTGCGCTACCGGTTATTAAGCTATAGATTCAAGAGATTGTGGCCAGAGACCTTAGAAGGCCTCAGAGGAGGCGAGCCGGGTAGAGCTCACACTGCAAAGGACAGTGGTCAAAGGTACTCTGGTGGGTCTAGGACAGACTAGTAATTGGAACTGCCAGGAGAGCACGTTACAACAATACTAAACTATTATTAACCCTTTTTTACAGATGAGGAAATTGAGTCAGATGGTTAAGTGACTTGTGGCTTGTCCAGGACCAAAAAGCAAAAACATGTCCACAGTTTTATTTGAATTGCCCAACTCCAAGTCCATCCCCTGAGCCATGTTATCCTGGTTGTCATTGCAGTTATTCAGCAATAAGCAAACACCCTTGGAAATAAATATATATGAGAACTCTAATAAAATCATAACTCCTTTTATCAAAAGATGTGAACATTCATTCATTAGGTAATTATTTACCAAACAATTACTCTATGAATATGTATTGTGCTAGGCATGGTGGTAGGAAAAAGATAAATAAATGTTGATCCCTGCACAAGAAACTTACAATCTAATAGAGATGATTAAAAAAAAGTGCTATAATATGTGATGGATCTAACACAGATCTCAGATATTCAATTCTTTAGCATGTAGTTGTAACAGTAACTATAGTGGTTCCACTGGCCAAGGGTCAGATGTTATATTTCAATCCTCCTCCAGTCTTAAAGGGACTTTTAGTGAGTTGTCTACTCTGCTATTGGTTCACATCTCCATTAAAAATGTTCTTTCAATTTTAGGGGAACCAAGCATCTTAGTTTCATTTAACCATTTAACAGTAGGATTAGTCTTTTAAAGTGAATATTTATTCTCTTCAAAGGTATATCAAAAGTAATTTTACAAACATCCTTCCCCCAAAATGGCAAATAATTTGCCTTCTATATAACTTCATACATACTGCATTTGAAGGTGACTAGTTCTGCAACTTAACGACTGATATATTGCCCCCTATTCAATTGTGTAGTAGCTATTTGTGGTTTTCTGATTTGTGATGATGATGGCTTGTGGTTGTTGGAACTGCCAGAAGAAAAAATTATCATGGCATGACACCACTTAAAAATCAGTGAAATGGAAAAAAAATAAGTATTTTTAAATGGCATTCCTTAGCTTTGCTTTCTGAATTGTAATAGTTCAGAATTAAACAATAGTTTAATGAATTTCTTTTCAAAATGTTTTCATAATAGTATAGCAGCCTGATACTTGAAGTCATACATACTTCAATCTTGGTAGTACTTCAGCTCCTCAGTACTAAAATAGGAGCACCACTGGAATTGTTTCAGAAAAGTAGCAGATGTGAGTTTTAGTCTCATTTCTTCTACTCTATAGCAATATGATTTGAATAAGTCACTTAATGCTCTTGGATCTTAATTTTCAGTTTCATAAAATGAAAGTCCACCTAGAGGAAGGTAACCAAGTGATGAGATGCTTATTTTCTCTCAAATTCCCTAAATTCCAAGTTCATCAATCTCCTTATCTCTCATGATTTGCACCTTCACTTCACTACTATCATATATAGGAATGATTATTCTCTTGAGCTCACCATTATCTTTAAGTATTTCCCCTCTGCTAACTATAAATATGACCTTCATTTATATGACCATAATCTACTCTCTTTCCATCACTCCTTGCATCACTTACTGAAAAGCTCTTTTCCAACTTCATCACGATATCCAGGCCTTCCGATCCTCCCTGCTTTCCTAGGGTTATCATTCCAATTCTGACCTTTTTATTCTGTAGATAAAATTTCATCCTGATAGTTAATCATTTTAATTTTGTACTGCCTTCTACCCCAAGTCCTTTACCCCTTTTTCCTGTTTTTCTTTTTGTCTTGTTTATTCTTTTTTGAACATTAGATGACTTCTCCTCCATTTGCCTTCTCCACTCCTAAAAAGTGAAAGTCATAAAAAGCATGCAAACTGGGTCCATTACACAACTCTGTTACATTATCTCAACTTGGCTCTCACTGTAGCCCACCATTCCTTTTATTGATTGACTCTCTACCTTACTTCTCCCTGTTTGCTCTGTACTTCTCCACAAGACACTTATCCCATTTTACTTACATCTTTCCTATTAATGAAACTAGCCAGTTTACTGATCAGACCATGAAGTATATGGTAATATACATTACCTCAACATCATTCCCACTTTCTCCTCATTTGTTGCAAGTTGAAGGAAGAGATAGCCCTTCTCTTCACAATTGTCAACTAATCTATTTTTTTTCCTTAGACATCATGCCTTCCCATCCGAGGAATTATACTTTCAATCATCCTTTACTTAATTTTTAATTTATCCTTATTCACAGACTCCTTCCTTACTGATACAAACTTTTTATTTGATTTTGCCATCCCATCAAGAAACCATTCTGCAACTTTCCTACTTTATAGTCAGAAATAGAAAAAATATTTTTTATTCTGGGTGCCTAAATTTTCTCACATTTATTTCTCAATGCTTTGTAATCTGGATCAAGGTATGGAAGTGGTAGAGAGACAAATATAGGAAAATGTGAGGGAACACTTCCTAATAATAGCATTATTTAAAAGTAGAATGCATAATCTTGAGAGGTAAAGATATTTGTCTTCATTTTAAGTTTTCAAGAATTAAACAGATGACCCTTTTTTAGGACTGTAATAGAGGAGATTCACCTTTTAAGTGTATTTTGGACAAAATGGTCTCTGAAGATTCTATTAACTCAAATTTTGAGAATTTTGATTCTATGGATAGATTATGTCTAAAGTCTCTTTCATTTCTGATATTCCTTGAAGTTTCAGCCATTTCCTTTATTCCTTATCTAGTTATGAATTCTCAAGCTTTATAACTACTTAAGTCATTCAAAATCTAGGGATATGCTTGGTTATTAAAATGTTCTCCTTTTTAATAGCTTTTTATTTTTTCAAATTCATGTAAAGATAATTTTCAACATTCACCTTTGCAAAATCTTGTGTTCCAAATTTTTCTCCTTTCCTTCCTCTTCTTTCCCCTCCCCAGACAGCAAGCAACCCCCTATGGGTTGCGCATATGCAATTCTTCTAAACATACTTCCATATATGTCATGCTGTACAACAAAAATCAGATCCAAAGGGGGAAAAATAAGCAAAAAACAAAAAAAACTACCACAAAAAAGTGAAAATACTATGCTTTGATCCACATTCAGTCTCCATTGTTCTCTCTTTCTGAATGTAGATGGTTCTTCCCATCACAAGTCTATTGAAATTGCCTTGAATCACCTCATTGTTGAAGCACACCAAGTCCATCCCAATTTTGACCCTTAAAACCTAAGGAAAGCAACTTATTTTGAGACTTTTATTTAATACACTTAAGTAAGGTTATTTTTTGAGGCTATTCAATCATGGTTTTCTACTTCTCCTTCCTTACCGCTCATTTATTACTTTACAAATATAGGTTCAGAGGATCATAGTCTTAGATGTGGAAGAAACCTTAGAAACTATGCAGTCCAACTTTTCGTTTTAGAAAGAAGGAAATTGAGACCAGGAAAGGTTAAATGATGTTCCAAAGGTTAGATGGATTTTTCATCCCTTCTTTCTATAAAATGCTCACCCTGACTCCTTGGGTTGAGATAAATGGAGGAAGAGTTGGAGGTTTGAAGCTAACACCTCACTATAGATTGCTAATCCTACATAGAGAGGATTATACTCATTTACACTTAAAGAGGTCATGGCAAAATCATGCAACATGTGAATTTAAAATTGCCTTTTAAAATGATCTTTAAAAATAGAAAGCAATTTTTTTCTTTAAAAACTGCCAAATAATACCACAGGGAAGGAGGGCTTAAGAGAGCCAAGAAAGATGGGGAAGTGAATTAATTCAGAAGAAAAGCTTTGTCTGTACCACTGGTGGCAGAACAATCCAGCACATTATGACAATAACTTTTAACAGCATCCACCCACCTCTGTCACCAGGGAGAATGGTCAATGCCTGATTTTCCTAAATTAATGATAAGCAAGCCAATATAAGAAAACTTCTGATAGATTTGGCCCAAAATTATCCTCAGAAATATGCTGCTTCTGCTGCTGAACACCAAGATAACAGCAAACAAGGAGCTCTTGCAATATATTCTTTCCTTCCTTTAACTCTGGAATTTGGTGAAATCCGCTTCCACAACAGCATTGCATTTATACATTCACTGTATCACTGTGAATGTAGGAAAATGGATTTTAAATGTCATTTCAGCTCCTTTTTAATATGGAAAAAAAATTAGTTGTGGAGGTATGTATGTCTGCGTTCTAAAAACTACTGGTCTATCATCTAACGGTGATATTCACTGTGTCACTGTGAGAAATGAAAGAAGTCAATGATCTTGGCAGCCCTGGATGAGAGTACCTCATCATTGTGCTAGATGTGACTGTTATGGTTTCTAAATGACATATAGTACTGTCTGCTATTCCCTGCCCTATCACTGAACAACCTTGGATTTGCCTTGCAAATTGCATTGCATCAGCTGATACTAGTTTCCCAAAATTGGATCATAGATTGAGGTCTGGAAGAGACCTTAGAAGCTAACTACTTCAACTCCCTCATTTTAAAAATGAGAAAACTGAGGGTTAGAATGGTTGAGTGATTTGCTCTTGCAGGGAGTAAGTGAATGAGACAGGATGCTAGGATAGAGTCACAGTCTACCAAAGCTTGTTTTATTCTATAAATTAGAAATAAAATTTTTAACAATTTAAAGATTATGTATTTGGTTCAGTGATACAAGGCAATCCAAGTAAACTTTGGATACATAATACTATCTAAATCCAAAGGGAGAACTATAGAGACTGAATGCAAATCAACACATGCTTTGTTCACTTTTTCTCTTTTTTTTCTGTTTTTATTCTTGTGTTTTTCTTTTTGTTCTGATTTTTCTCTCCCAATGTGATTCATAAAGAAATTTATATTAAAAATGAATGTATATGTATAACCAGAAAAGAAGCAATAAAAAAGGACAAAAAAATCATATATTTATTGAACCTAGTTGCTGAAGCTACTTAAACACCATCTATAGGAACAGAATGACCCCATATTCTAGAATCAACTCTTGCCCTAAGCAGGGGAATATGACAAACAGTCCCTGTTATTTTATTTCCTTTTGAGTTTAGTCTCAGGTCAAATATGAACCAATTATCAGCTACCAGAGAAGTTTTATCTTTTGAATCTGAAGGATAATGTAGTATTCCTCTTAATTAGAAGCCCTTCTACCTGCTCTGCTTTTACTATTGTTCGTCTTTGCTAAAGAAACTACTCTCATCAAGATGCAATGTAGTTTAATGGATAGAAAGCCATTCTTAGAACCAGAAAACCTCAATGGTACATACTGGTCCTTTGATTGTGGGCAAGTCCCTTAGTGTTTCAGGATCTTAAAAACTCTCTAAAACTATGTTGACAACTAGGTGGCTCAGTGAATCGAGCGCCAGACCAAGAGTCAGGATGACTCAAGCTCAAATCTGGCTTCAGATACCCACTAATTGTGTGACTACGGGCAAGTCACTCACCTCTGTTTACTTAATCCACCAGAGAAGGAAATGGCAAACCATTCTAGTAACTTTACCAAGAAATCCCCACTTGGGGTCACAAAGAGTCAATATAATTTCATGACTGAATGGCAAGATGAGCATAAGTCCCACAGAAAGTGCTGACGAAAATTAGGAGATGCTTTTTTCATCCAGAATTCTATACCAATGAAATTCCCAATGCTATTAACAATAACTAATATTTCTACTGCACTTGAAGGTTTTCAAGGTGCTTTACAAATATTATCTCATTTAATCCTCATAACAACCTAAGAGGAAAGTGCTATTATTATTCTCATTTTACAGATGACAAAAATGAGGGAGACAGAGATTAAGTGACTTGACCAGAATCACACAGTTAGCAAGTATCTGAGTCTATGTTCAAATTCAAGTCGTCCTGTTGCCAGGTACAATGCTAGTTGCCTTTTATTAATAAGTTTCCCACATTTTGATGTGTTTGTATGTAATCCCTCTAGCAATGCGGATGACAATCTATCCATTCCTATCCATTCTTCATAATGCTTGTCTATGTTCTTTAAAATGTCTGCCATAGGATAGCTACTCATTATTCTGAGGGCTCTCTTTATTTTCTCTTAACATGGCCTAAATATCAGTAGATCCTAACAACTATTCTTTGATTTTGCTGTGTGACCAGCCCTTTTTTTTCCTGCCATGCATTTATCCTATGACATTAATAGAGCATTTTAAATTTGCTTTCCTGGAAATCCTTTAAGATTTCTAATATAAATATTACTATTTCCATTTTATAGAAGACTAAGCTGAGACCTATTAAAGTTTAGGATTTGCATAGGATCAGATGACTAGCAAGAGGTAGAACTACGATTTTGAACACAAGTATCTCAATTAGTAAATCAACCAACAAGCATTTATTAAGCATCTACTTTTTGCTAGTCATTGTGCTAGGATATGGGATTTTTAAATAAGTAAATGAAATGAAAGCTTACACTATATGAGGAGGGGGAATATGTAAATATATAATTACTCCTTTAAGTTCATCTTTTTTTCCATTGTACCAATCTAATTAAGATGCTCATCTTCAACTAGTTGATTCAATAGAGAAAATGCTGGACCTAGAGTCAGGAAGATCTGAGTTCAAATTTAGCTTCTTACTCAAATGTATGACCCTGGGCAAGTCATTTAAGCTCTATCTGCCTCGGTTTCTTCATCTGCTAAATGGAGATGATAAGAATAAGTGCATACTTCCTAGCAAATTATTTTTTTAAGTTCTTTACAAATCTAAAAGTGCTATATAAATTAGTTTTATTCCTACTGAGTTAAGCTTTTTTAGCAGTAGTCTTTTGTCTCCTTTTGTATCCTCAGGACTTAGAAGGTGATTGCAAATTATAACAATTTCACTGCTCTCCAGGTCATTCATTACCTACCATCTGAATAAATATCAATTTCAATCAATCAAATTTCAATGCATATACATAAGGAATAAATAACAGAAGGTAAAATGAAAAGTACCAAGAAAGTGATAATCACAATAATAATATCATACATTTATGATTACACAAAGCAACTAGCTTGGCAGCTCTCAAAATGTTTCCTCTTATATTCTTGCATTTAATTTTCCTCACAACCTTCTAGGACAAGGCAGACATTTCCATTTTACAGATAAGAATGCTGAAGGTCATTGAGTTTTAGTGACTCTCCTAAGATCACTGAGTGATCTTGGAATGATAGACCAAGGATTAGAACCCAGATTTCCTCACTCCTATTTTACTATTCTTTCTGTTTAATGAATGCTACAAGCCAGTACTCTGTACTTTAGCACAGTAGGTAAAGCCTTGAGTAAGAAGGTAAGTCAATTAGTGACAGTCACTCCAATAGCTCTTCACCACCAAAGTACAAAAATTCTTTAATCAGCTACAATTAGGGTATCTCTGTGTTCTATTTTGAAAGCACATAGTTAACACCCCCCACACCCTATCTTGCTTTAACTACTTAACTTTTTCATATCAGGAATCCTATCCTGTCTAGAGAACTTAATCTTTTCATCTCTGGGGCCTTTGTCCTGGGACTAAACACCTTATTGATGGGTGCCTCTCAAAGAGCATTGTTTTAGACTGGCCTCTTCCATGATTTACTTTATTCAGCACTATATTCAAACTAGCTACTTTACAACTAGGACCAGAAACCAGGTATTAACAATTTCATCTCTGAAATTTCTCCCTCTCTCATTTTCTAATTCTGGAACACTAATACTATCATCACTTTCAAAAAAGGCTATTACTCTTTCTTATGACTATTTAACCACATAGTAACTTTCCAAACCAAAAAAATTCCTTCCCAATAAATACTATCCTAAATGTGGTTTCTCTCACATTAGAATTTAAGGTCTTTGTTTTTGTATTGCCAGTGTTTGTCATATAATAAGACTTTAATAATATTTTAATGCTTTTTAAAATATTTTTCAATCATCCATTCAACAATCCACATTTATTATTTTCCCTTTCTCAAATACTCCCTTCTCCCATTTTCTTTAAAACTCAGCTTAAGCCTTATATTCTTTAGGAAGCCTTCCTGTAATTTCTCAGTTGTTAGTGTTCCCTTCTTCAAAATTACTTTGGTAAATATGTAGATATGTACATATAGATAGATAGATAGATAGATAGATAGATAGGATAGAATAGATAGATAGAATTGAATAAGGAAGTCAGAAGCCAGGTATGAGAGGAGAATTAAAGTAAAAGAAGTAGAAAACACCTTTTGTTGTTCATCCTTCATTCTTGAGGAAGATCAGTGACATTATAAAGGGGATGTCTTAACTTGAACATTGAATTAGATTTAAATAAGGCAGGTACACAAAGTCATCAGCCTCACTTTCTCCTCCAGAGTCTGAAGTCCAGGGGCAAGACAATTGTTAATAAAATTTTAAATGGCCCAGCTATAAGGCATCTAGCAAAGATGTGAATGCTAAGAATAAAGAGAGGGCAAATATAGGAAGACAGCTACAGGGGATAATTAGATTTAATGGATTTTGTTTTTGAGGATGAGGAGTGTTTTTAGGCAGCAGGAATAAGCCATTATATAAAAGGCTGCAAATTAAGAAAAGAGTGAGAAGGCTAATTTGAGTGTTCCAAAGATGAGAAGAAATAGGATCAAGAGTGAATGAATATAGAGATATTGTCCTCAATCTGCTAAGCATTCCCTATGTGCTAGATGCTTGCTAAACATTGGTGATATAAAGAGGAAAAAATGTTTATGATGGCAAGGAGTTTAAATTCTAATGGGGAAGATAGTGTCTATGAATCAGAACCCAGCAGATAAATACAGAATAGTTGAAAGGTAATTAGAAAGTATAGTACTAGAAGCTGAAGGAACAAGGAAATGCCTTCAAGAGAAGGTGGTACTCAAGCTGAGTATTTTTTAAGCCAAGAACTTTACAAGAAAGAAGTTGGGAGAGAATTCCAAGTTTGGGGAACAGATAGGAGATAAAATTATGATAATGAGATAGAATTATGATGAATAGCAGCTAGGCAACTATGGCTAGATTATAAATTATATAAAGGGTAAAATGTCAGAAGTTTGGAAAAGTAGAGAAGGAGCAGGTTATGAAAACTTTTAAATGACAAGTTAAGTATTTTATATTTGATGCTGAGATAAAAGGGATCCATTGGAACTTACTGAAGAAGGGGTTGAGGGAAGAGTAATGAATCTTTTCAAATGTCTGTTAGTTAAGAAACTCAACATGTCTGAAACAGCATCAATCATCTTTCTCCCTAAGTCCTTTCCTCTGCTAAACATCTTGATTACTATTGAGAGTATCATCATTTTCCAGTCATCCAGGTACACAAACTCAGTGTCACCCTTGATTCTTCTCTCTTGTTAATTCAACATATCCAGTTGCCAAACTTTTTTTCTTTTTTTGTTAATTTTATAATTATAATTTTTGACAATACATATGCATGAGTAATTTTTACAACATTATCCCTTGTACTCAATTCTGTTCCAAATTTTCCCTTCCTTCCCTCCACCCTCTCCCCTAGATAACAGGCAGTCCCATACATGTTAAATGTGTTATAGTATATCCTAGGTACAATATATATGTGCAGAACCAAATTTCTTGTTGCACAGGAAGAATTGGATTCAGAAGGTAAAAATAACCTAGGGAGAAAAACAAAAGTGCAAACAGTTCACACTCATTTCCCAGTGTTCCTTCTCTGGGTGTAGTTGTTTCTGTCCATCATTGATCAACTGGAACTGAATTAGATCTTCTCTATGTTGAAGATATCCACTTCCATCAGAATACATCCTCATACAGTATCTTTGTTGAAGTGTATAATGATTTCCTGCTTAGTTGCCAAACTTTTAAATTTCTTCCTTGGGAAAAGTCTCTTTCGCTTTACTCTGACACCCATAATTTTTATCCACTCTCTCCACAATTTGGCATAATCATATGTTACAAGGCTCACTTCACATTATTCTCCTGTACATATTTTATGCCTTGAATAAACTGAATTATTATCTATCCCCTATTCATTATTCAGACTTTTTTGCTTCTATGCTTTTGCTAAATCATATATGTGTCTATTTATCATGATGCATTTGTATCAATAATAGTACTTTTTCCTTACAACAACCTTTATAAAGTAGATGATGAAGTATTATCCATTTTCAAAATGAGAAAACTGAACTTCAGAAAATTGAAGTGGTATACCCATGATCACATAGCCAATGAGTGCCAAAGCTGAAATTTAAACTCAAGGCACAGGAAAGGACCTAAGATGCCATCTAGTCCCATCCATATCCAAACAAGAACTGTTTCTATAATGTTTTAGACAAATGGCTGCCCAAGGTTCGCTTAAAGATGATTCCAAATTTACTGCTGTTTTACCAAACCACAACTATATGTGTCCCTCTTGTGTCCTTGCTAGATTGTGAAGTTCCATGAAGACAAGGATCTTATTTATCTCTATATTTTCCCAAAAAATCTGCACATAGTAGACGTTCTGTTCAATTAATGAGGCAGTGTCCACATTCCACCAAAAGAGAGCAATATTGTTTTATAAAGTTAGATTAAGTTATATTTCTTTGCTTACTAGCTCCATTAGTTTCCAGAACAGGTTGCTTATCTATCAAAGTTGTCAACTCACAACTTTAATGAAACAGAGAAAATATTGCTCTCATTTTAAAGACCTCTAAAGAGAAAAAAAGGTCCTTTTGTGATCTTTCCCAACCCTGCCAATATTTAATAGCCTTCATTCTCAACCAATCTTTCCCATTTAATCTATCTAAATCTTAGCCATTACCATTTTAAGTTTACTTAAACAAAGGCTTTCTCTTATCCAGAGTCAAATAGGCACAGCATGATGAATTAGCTTTACTTTTCTGGACCATTTTCTCAGTGAATAAAAAGCCCTGATTTGGACTGAAGTTTTGAGGTTTATTTGGTTCTAAAAGCTCCTTCAAGAGCATTTCTGACTATGAATTACAATTGAATATTACATAGAATATCAGAATGACATGAATAAATGACATTGACTGAAAAAGCACGAATATTTTTAATGCACTTTTTTAGATTCCTAGAAAATTCATTTAGTTTCTCAGAAATCTCTTGTGAAATCTATTTACCCTTTTTCAACTCTGGTTTAAACTCATCCAAGAGAAGAAAGGCATATCAAGGGCTAATTCCTAAAGAACTTTCTTTCTAAGGAATACAATGTCGTGAATTTGTCTACCAGACTAACAACTACTCAAAGTCGTAAGAAAGGGATGTTAAAGGATATATGGAAATAGAGAGTTGGACAGCTCTAAGAAAGAGAAAATTGTCTAGGCTTATGAATGTGAAGTATGAAACAGCAGGTGAATATACTTTTTGATACTAATTTTAAACATCTTAAAAAATATCCAATGCATTATTAGGCAATAAGGTAGTCTATCTACTATTTCAATTTCTCAGTTATTCATAGCTATGCACTTTGAAATTGAATTAATTATTTAGAAAGCATTAATTATATTCTTAATTATCTGCCAAGCACTGGGTTTATAAGCATTAGAAATACAAATACAAAAGTAATTAAGTACCTTCCCTCAATAAGCTTACATCCTATATGAGGAGGCAACTCATATAGAGGAAAGGTGTCAGAGAGGGGTATTGTTGTTTGATTTTGGGATCCTTAATGAAGCCATAGAAATGCAGATTATCAGGAACAAATAATGGCAAAGCCAATTTGATTATAGTTCTAATGGGGAGGCAGTATAGTATTATTGTACCCAGGAAGCATGACCCCTACCAATCTGTTCCCAAAGGTTTCCATGTTTATAGTTTCCTTGCTTCAACTTGTCATGCAGCTACTATTTGGGTACTTTTCATCTATCTGTGCTTCATGCACAAAAAAGCAAGCTCAAAAGAAATTGCATATATTGTAGTAGGTTCAACGTTGGTGATTTGGTTCAGGCACAAAATATCTTTCTGCAGGAAAATGCTTCCTTAGTGCTTGAGTCAGATAAAGAAGTTTCATATCCCATAAATTTTTACACAGATTAAAAAAGAATTCTATAAGAAATAAGAAAATGCATGTCTACCTTGGCTCTGCAGAGGCTGACAGGACTTTGAGTCTAAAAATTGGTTAGTATTGTTCTCTGACTTAGTGATCTTATTTGGGGTTTTCTTGATAAAGACACTGAAATAGCTTTTCATTTCTTTTTCCAATTAATTTTAATAGATAAAGAAGCTGAAGCAGACAGAGTTAACTGACTTGCCCAAGACCATACAGCTACTATCTAAGACTGGATTTGTACTCAAGAAGATGAATCTTTCTGAGTCCAGGCCTGGCACTCTATCTACACCTAGCTAGCTGCTCTAAAAATTAGATCTCAAGACCTTAATGGCCTATCACCCTCCTATTGAAAGATTAATATGGGAAATGTGATTTTTTTTACTTTTATCTTCTTCCTACCTGAATTCAGCCAAAGAACTGATAATTTAAGGTTGATGGATCTATAACCATTAAGATGTAATCCCTCTGATTTCTGCTAAATTGTTCCTCAATTAATGGAAAATTATTTATTCAGCACTTTTCTATTTATGAAGCACTTTTCTATCCCTTTCATCCTTGAGTCTTCACTTTTTCTGACACATAATATGATCAGTTGCCAAATATTGTTGACCTTCTTGTTATCTCCTCCATACATACCCTTTCTCCATTCATTGGTCCTCATCACCTCTCAATTGGACTATTGCAAAAACTTCCTATTTGGTCTCCCGACTCCAACTCTCTTTCTACTCCATCTTATCTTCCATACAGGCACCAAATTTTCCTAAAGCAAAGGCATGACAATGTCACATCTATATGAGAATTCTCTCAGCCCCTTGATAGAATCATATTCATAAACAAGAATTCAGTGATAGTGCTCAAAAATAGGAGATCAAACCGAAAATAAAATGATTCATTAGCATACTAAGGAATCTGCTCATGATAATAACAAATCAGATTCCTAGAGTACAAATTTAATTTTTATAATTAACTTAACTACTTAATGTACACAGCCAATCAGCAGCATTCTATAACAACTTAGGCTAGGAGGGGAAAAAAAGAAAAAAAAAGTGTTTCACAAGAGGAGAGGTAGAGAAACTGGGGGGATCAGTTACGGGAGAAATGGGAAATAATTGGAATTTGAGTGGCAGAATTTATCATCACAATAAGAAAACATTCTGTGTTCAAGGGCAAAAGGAAAAGACACTTATTGTAAAAACCAGTCCTTTTAGACAAAACTATAAGGTCTCTTATCCAAGAATAACAGTAATTAAGTTACAACAATGTTGTTACAACAAAATGTTACACATTTTATACTATATCCTTACATAGGGTTTGAGATTTTCAAATGTTATACCACTAGGTGGTTCAGATACTTGGACTTTATTATCCATCAAGATGTATTGAAACAATTGTGGTTTCTATTCCCTACTCCACTCTCATTTTCTTCTTTAATAGATTCCAAGAGCTTTCTACCTCAAGGGTAAATCACTTATCTAACATTATTTATTTTATTTTTAATTTATGGGTTAAAATAAGCATTTTCATAACAGTATAATTTAGAAAGATAATTATACCTGAAATTACAAATCTATTATGTATAACTTGATATTCCTTTTAAATATGATAGTTACATAATTTTCTTCTTCCCTTTTTTTCCTTCCTTCCTTCCCCACCTGTCCCATCTAAAGATGGCTACCATTAGAAATGTAAATGTGTATATTAGTGTGTGTAAAAACCTTCTATATATATTTCTATTTACCAGTTTTTCTCTTGATTAGGATAACCTCTTCCTTCAAACATCCTTTGTAGTTAATTTGGGTATTTATAATGGCCAAGATGACTTACTCATTCAGTTGTTCTTAAAATAGTGTTGCTATCACTATATATAATGTTTTCTTGGTTCTGCTTATTTCGTTCTTCATTATTTCATGCAAGTCTATTCAAGTTTTTCCAAGATCATTGAGCTTACAATTTCTTATAGAATATTAGTATTCCATCACAATTTCTAACAGAGAATACAACCCCTTCTTTCATTTATATTCTTTTTATATATTATTCCTTTCAATGTGCTTTTTAGTCTAGTTATACTGTTTCTCACACATGACACATAATCTTTCATCTCTGTGACTTTGCATAGACTTGTCTTCTATGCCTACATAAGTAAATCTTAATGTACTTCCCCCTAGCCTTCAATTATTGAAATCCATTGTTTCCTTCAAACTTAAATTTCATCTTCTATAGGAAACTTTTTTGATCTTCCTAGATATTTGTGTCTTCCTTCCCAAACCATTTCATATTAATTTTGCATATTCTATTTGTACTTTGTTGGGGGGGGGGGACAAATTCTAAATGCTCAGTTGTTTAAAATGTTATAGAGATTTCTATTCAGATAAACTAAGTCGGGGCAGCTAGGTGGCGCAGTGGATAGAGCACCAGCCCTGAATTCAGGAGGACCAGAGTTCAAATCTGATCTCAGACACTTAACACTTCCTAGCTGTGTGACCCTGGGCAAGTCACTTAACCCCAGCCTCAGGGAAAAAAAAAAACTCAGATAAACTAAGTGACCCCCTTCCCACTCTAAGATCCTAATATTCTATGAGATAGCAAATCAATGTCAATGATAATTAAATTGTCCTCTTTAATTGACTTGCCTACACATTAAAAAGTTCTAATTCATTCATTTTGCATGCATGTCATTTATAGTTAAAATATTGTATTTGTGGTTATTTATTTTGTAACGTTTTAGGCATCAACACAGATGGGTACATAGCTTCTATTTTAATGTTTTGGTGAAGAAAACAGATTTAACTTACATTATTTTGACTTGCATGTTTTTTTGCTGGGAACATAATCTTCCATTAGTTCAATTTATAGTTTTATATTTCAAATAAATAAAAATTGAGAAGTCAACACCTACTTCTGGAGATCTATGTGCTCAGAACTGTGCTAGGGCTAGACAAAACAACTACACTAAGGGAAGAGAACAGAAATACATCAGCAAAGTTCATTTTATAGAGGGCATAATTTAACATATAAGCTCAGTTTGTCATTGCATAGTACGAAGCATGCAAATAAAATGTACTTTCTGATAATAAATAGGACTGTCTCATTTGCTTAACTTAAACATTTGAGGCTCATACACTGAATGTTATTTTAAAGTGCTAAGCAGAAGTCATAACATCATTAATTATACTGCAAATACCAGGTGTTTTTTCAAATATGTAACAGCAATGATTAAATGAGAAATGAATAAGGCTAATTTTCTCCTTTTAAGCCTAATTGCAAGAATTTTAAGTACCAAACATCTGGCAAATGCACACTCCCCATTCACAACAAATTTACTATCTGTTGGACCACTCTAAGATGATAGTAGCAACTAAGGGAAAACTTCATTCCTAGGCCATAAGTATTGTTGGAAAGTAGATAGTTTTCTGATCTTACTCATTTCAGTTTTGGAGACCCTCTCAATTTTAGTACCTATTTCAATTTCAGGATACCTACATTTAAAGTAACCATTCTGCTTTATTCAGGCCTTGTTCTCTCTGTAAGTCTAAACCATCCACCTCACCAGGACTATGGATTTACCAAGATCCTTTAAGGATTCTGTTGTTGACATATTCCTCTTTGCCACTGCTCTAATAATCTGTATCTCATTCTTTCATGGAAGACCTTTAACAAAGGTGAAATATATAATAAGAGATGAAAAGGAAGACAGGAACTAAGGACCCATACACGGGATCCTATATAGTTCCTGTAAGAATGGTGTATGGAAGGTGTAAGTTAAGTGGAACAAGTTGAGTGACATCAAGTTGAAAACATCTCTATATTCAGGCAAAAAAAGATCCTTTTTGCACCAAGCTTGAGTAGAAGATAATGGGCTTCCCCAACCTAGATTAAATTCCTTGTAAGGTTGAATGGAATCTAGCCAAAATAAGGAGAATCAATGCAATCCCACTATCAATAATGTCCTTCAAGGGACAGAATTTTCTCTGCTACTGAGAATAATTAAATAAAGGATAAATAATGACTTGTAAGGAAGAATTCTATATGCAGAATATGAGTGGAGTGTGGCCAAGATAAGGAGAGTCAATGCAATCTATCTGATTCTATATGATATCACAGGTCTCTTCTGTTTTCAAGATTTGATGAATCACACTACATAAATTATTTGTCACAGACTTTGTTTATGTCTTCCTTTTCCATGAGAAATTACATGTTGGTGCTTCTAAAAGTAGTCAGTAAAAATGTGAATAAACAATTCCTTGATGCTGAGGTATTTTAAAACCAAGGATAGGAAGTCTAATTAATGATTGACATAAAAGAATAAATAAGTAAAAACAAATACAAATGTATAAGAGGCAAGTGGAATTGCAAACGAAAAAACAAATGTCAGAATTGGAATGAAATTTGCAAGTACTGAGATTATACCAGCAAAGATTTGTATTGTTGTACATCTTATTTACTTCCAGGGTATCAGAAAACTAAACAATCCCAAGAACATTGGTTAAGATATTCTCCAGAAGATTTTAGAGGAAAGTGCAGCAATTTGCTACACAGTTCTGAAAGGACTTTGCAGAAGATTTAGACAATAATCAATTCTGAAAAGACTAGGCCCTTTTATTTTGTATGTTTAAGGGCAATTTCCCAAAGAGGAAATCTCAGCATTTTAATAGAGAAAGTAAGGAAATGGGAAGCAGGAATACAAAGAGAAAAGTAATTGGTCAATCCACTAACCCCTCACACTGAATCTGGGAATGAAGTTTTCAGAGCAAGCCTGAAAAGGAGTAGGAAAAAGGTGCAATCATGGATATCTCCAGGAAGCCTCATATGCAGTGGTCTTTAAACCATGAAAAGGAAAGAGTAAAAAATAAAACTCCAACCAAGTATACACTGATAGAGAGCAGCACCTGAACCTTTTAGTTAACTCCACTTCCTGTCTTCAGCTCTGCTTGGTCATGGAACAAAATATCCCCTACAATCCTCTCCTTCCCAATAGATTGTAAATAGATCTTCTTCCCCCCATGGATTATAACCTCCTTGAGGGAACACAGGAACTGGGTTTCTTTTTTGTGTCTGGCACATCACTGAATGTTTATCATAGTGAATGGAAAGATGGCATTCAAGAATTTGTTTTAAGTGGTTTCCCCAGGACTGGGTACATCTCTATAAAAGCACCAATTCCTAGGTTTATTTCTAATGTTGAGGAAATTCTTCTGAGTCATCACAGGAGCTAGAGGAATTGTGTCCATTTCATGTTCTGTATCTAGGTATAATGGCTTGAAACATGTTCAATCCTGGGAGAACCTGCCTCCAACAGAAGGTTTAAACCCCCTGTTTTTATACTCCGGTTCATTAAGTCCCCCCACCTCTATTCCATCTTCCTCATATTCCATAAGTTTCTACTTTATTTATGGCTCATGTCTTGGACCTCCCTAAAAGAGAGGTGAAATTTTTTAAGTACTCAATGTACAAATATAGATTAAATGTGGCATGGCTTTTCCCACATCCACAAAAATATATTAAACCTAAGACACAAATACACATTAACAAAGGGTATCTGTGGACACAGTATGTAGAATACTGGATTTAATAGCAGGAAGACTCTTCTTCCTGAGTTCAAAACTGGCTTCAGATACTTATTACCTGTATGACCCTTGCAAATCACTTAATCCTGTTTGCCTCAATTTCTTCATCTATAAAAATGAGCTGGAGAAAGAAGAGGCAAACCACTCCAGTATCTTTGCCAAGAAAACCCAAAATGGGATCACAAAGAATCAAACATGAATAAAATGATTCAAAAGCAAAAACACATTAACAGAACAAAATTCAGTTACTCAGTTTACAACCACTAGAATAATATGCTAGGAGAAAGATATTAAAATTCATTCAAATATAAAAAATGTTTATGGAACTGATTTAAATTTTTTGCATTTTATCTTGTTTCTGTACTATTACTATTCCAAAGTGAATCTCCTTTGCACTTCTCACTCAACTACTTTCACAACCAACTAATCCTTCCAGTGGATGCAGGACTTCTGGATGTTTTGAACTGTGAAAGTCTCCTCAAAGCCTGGGTACCTCTCCCTTGAGATTCTTGTTCAGTTAGCTACTCAGCAAAAGAGGCAGAAGGCAGAAAAAAACAACTAGGAACCAAAAGCAATTTTGACTATTTGAGTTTATGGTCCATTACATGGACAGCATCGCTTATTTCCCCATCTCCCTTAACTCAAATCAATAGTGCCCTATTTGCACTAGGGAAGAGTCATAGTCAAGATGATGAGCCATAATTTGTCTGTTATTTTTGTTCTCAAATTAATACAGTCCTTACCTCATTGTTGCTATTAGGAGGCAAGATGATGGCCAATGAACAATCAGGATTTGCCACATCACATTAAAATGCAGTTCTTTCTTTCATTGCTAGACTATATGAAAGTAGGCCCCAAAGCACTTTTGTGGTTTTCAGAATTAAAAATAGCAATTCTGAAATTAGTATGGCAGAAACTAGGCATGGACCCACATTTAACACCACATACTAATATAAGATCAAAATAGGACCAAGATTTAGGCACAAAGAATTAGATCATAAATAAATTAGAGGAACATAGGATAGTTTACTTCTCAGACTTGTGGAGGAGAAAGGAGTTTGTGTCCAAAGGAGAAGTAGAGATCATTATTGATCACAAAATAGAAAATTTTGATTACATCAAATTTAAAAGGTTTTGCACAAACAAAACTAATGCAAACAAGATTAGAAGGGAAGTAACAAATTGGGAAAACATTTTTACAGTTAAAGGTTCTGATAAAAGCCTCATCTCCAAAATATACAGAGAATTGACTTTAATTTATAAGAAATCAAGCCATTCTCCAATTGAAAAATGGTCAAAGGATATGAACAGACAATTTTCAGATGATGAAATTAAAATTATTTCCACTCATATGAAAGTGTTCCAAGTCACTATTGATCAGAGAAATGCAAATTAAGACAACTCTGAGATATCATTACACACCTGTCAGATTGGCTAAGATGATAGGAACAAATAATGATGAATGTTGGAGGGGATGTGGGAAAACTGAGACAGTGATATATTGTTGGTAGAGTTGTGAAAAAATCCAACCATTCTGGAGAGCAATCTGGAATTATGCCCAAAAAGTTATCAAAATGTGCATACCCTTTGACCCAGCAGTGCTACTACTGGGCTTATATCCCAAAGAAATACTAAAGAAGGGAAAGGGACCTGTATGTGCCAAAATGTTTGTGGCAGCCCTTTTTGCGGTGGCTAGAAACTGGAAAATGAATGGATGTCCATCAGTTGGAGAATGGTTGGGTAAATTATGGTATATGAATGTTATGGAATATTATTGTTCTGTAAGAAATGACCAACAGGATGAATACAGAGAGGCTTGGAGAGACTTACATCAACTGATGCTGAGTGAAACGAGCAGAACTAGGAGATCATTATACACTTCAACAATGATACTGTATGAGGATGTATTCTGATGGAAGTGGATATCTTCAACACAGAGAAGAGCTAATCCAATTCCAATTGATCAATGATGGACAGAATCAGCTACATCCAGAAAAGGAACACTGGGAAATGAGTGTGAACTGTGAGCATTGTTTTTGTTTTTCTTCCCAGATTATTTTTACCTTCCGAATACAATTCTTCCTTTGCAACAACAACAACATCAAAATTCGGTTCTGCACATATATATTGTACCTAGGATATACTATAAGATATTTAATATGTATGGGAATGCCTGCCATCTAGGGGAGGGGGTGGAGGGAAGGAGGGGAAAAATTTGGAACAGAAGGGAGTACAAGGGATAATTTTGTAAAAAAAAAAAAAAAAAATTACCTATGCATATGTACTGTTAAAAAAAAGTTATAATTATGAAATTAATTTAAAAAATAGCAATTCTGATCATGACCTATAGTGGAGAATCACCCCAATACACTCACTGAAGGGCAGCTCAGACAATCCAGAGTTTAGTGCAGTTCTTTTAATTTAAGGGAACAAGATTATTGAGGTATTTAGTACAGAAGGGAGGAGTTTGATTAATGTGCATCTGATTGGTTCCACACTCCTAAAATCATGGCTGGGAAGAAATCAAACAGCATAGAATGGGGACATGTCTAACTTAAAATAAAAAAATATGGTTGGAGAGTGAGTAAAAAGGGTTGAGTTTCCTAAAAAGGGACCACAGAGCAGAAAAAAAGAGAATATTAAAGTAAGAGGAGGATTCTATAGAGTTACTAGAAGAAAAGTGCTTTATAAATCTTAAAGTATAATGTTAATGTGATCTGAAGTTCAAATAGATCAGAAAAGTCAATAAAGAAACAATCCCAAAGAACATGTTTATAGTATAAATATCCTGCAGTACAGAGAAAATCTAGGCTATTAAAAAACAGTCATTTTTCCAGACCAACTCCCCCCTCAAAAAAACTACAAAAAATAAGAGTAAAATGGGATGAAAAGGCATCAGTTAGTCTTTATTGAGAAAAAGCAAGGTATCATTTGGACTTAGAATCAGGAAGACCTGCTTCAGAATCCCACCTATGGCATTCAGTAACTATATGATCCTGGGAAAGTCATTTACCATGTCTGCATCAATTTCCTCATCTGTAAAAGGTGATAATGGAAATTGTAGGAAGTATTTGTCTCCTAGAGTTGTGCTGAAAAAGTGAGACACTATATAATAAAGGGCTTTGTAAATCTTAAAGCTATAAGGAAATGTCCTTTTTCCCTCTCTTAAACAGTGGAGTGTAATTTGCTTTGGTAATCTGTATTGAGGAATAATTCAAACTGATAGAATTAGTTATTTAATATACCAAAATTTCCCAAATTTTAGTAACTCTGAATAGATTTCTTTGCTTGCACCTCTCTGTAGTATTAATCATTTTAACAAACTGCCTTCTTTAAGTTCTTTGTTGATTCCTATTGATTTTCCTACCTGCCTGAATTCCTCTGGATTTCTTCAACATACTTCCAAAATATTTTCATCTTATAGGATGACTCCAACTCTGGAATTCATACCTCTTCCCTACCATCACACCATGGGGTCCTTTCTTCACTCTAATTGGAGGTAGAAAATAAAGAGGTTCTCATAGAAACTTCATTTAAGGAAGTCTCCTAGATCAACCATCTTTTCAGTTCCCATCAGTTTCAGTTTTCTGGAATTTTTTTTATCAATCCCAGAACCCACTCACTTCTTAACTTCCTTTTGTGCATATCTTTTCCCATTAAATTGTATGGTATTTCAGAGCAAGGTTCATCTTTTGCCTTTTTTTTTGTACTGCTAGAGCTTATCAGAGTATCTGGCACATAATAGATATTTAATAAATTTATTGACTGACTGATTCTCAAATCAGCCCTGTAAAGTAGACAGAGCAAGAAAATAAGTCTCATAAAGATCAATCAATTAACAAGCATTAACTGAGCACCAAGTGTGTGTATAAAGTATTCTGGGAATACTTGAACTTCTGGTATGAGAACTTGCTGAGTCTTTTTAGGGCTGCTCATTTTCCTTTGGTGTCCACCTTTCACCCAATTCTCACCTATGGCTCCAAGAAGCTATAAGATGCATAGTGGATATACCTCCATAAACTATCTTGGCACATGAGTTAAATCAAGTTGAGGATTACCTATGGACCTCAACCTCACTTAAAAGTTGAGGGGATAGCTATCCTGAGGGTGTAAAAACTTTCCTCATTGAAATGAGCAGATGAACATAAATAAATTGTTCCAACTGAGAAAAATAAGACGATATATAATAAAAGGCTTTATAAACCTTAAAGTTATAAGGAAATATCCATTTTTCATTCTCCTCATCAGTAGAGGATAATCTATATTGGTAATCTGCATTGAGGAAGAATTCAAGCTATTGAAATCATGTCATTTAAAGTATCAAAATTTCCCAAATTTAAGTAACTCAAAATAGATTTTTTTGCCTTTCCTCTCTGTAGACAGTTGAAACAGGCACTCTGGAGCTCTTAATGCTTGGCTAGACATCAAAGATACCAAAATCAACCATTGCATCCTGGGCCATCATCAATCACCTTTACTTTTACCCTACTACTGGACTTTCATAATGATTCTGGAAGAGAAAGTGAGGCTGACAAGTTTGTATAACTACCTCATTAAAATTCAATTCACCCACAAATCAAGATATCATCTGTGATTTCATTGGTCCTCTTCAAAAACAAAGGAAAAATAGTAATTACAACTATGTGCCAGCACTGGGCTAAAAATAGGGATTCAAAGGAAAAAAAAAAAGAAATAGTCTTTGTCCTCAATAAACTTATAATCTAATAGGAGAGACTATATATATATATATATATATATATATATATAAAGAGAGAGAAGTATTTGCAAACATATATAAAATAGATTCAAGGTGGTTGAGGAGAGAATTAGGAGTTAAAGATGAGAGTGGAGAAATTAGGAAATGTTTCATATGAAAAATGGCACTTGAACTGAATCTTGAAAATTAAATAGCCTAAAATGCAGAGGTGATGAGAAAGGAGCAATTTTCCAAGGAAAATAAGTTCTGAATTCATGTCTTCTGACTCTATGTCCCAGTATTTTTTTCACCATCTCACAACTCTCATAGGGCAGGACCTCTTATTTATTTGATTGCTTTAATGATCACTTATGGAGTTTTTCTCATTTTATTATATCTTTATTGAGTTTCGTTGGGCATAACTATATTTATGTTCCATAAACTGACATGTGATCATTTTTATGTGGTTAAAATATCTGGATTACCCATTGTCTTCTTATTTCTGAGACTTTTATTTTGCCCACTCCCATTTATACCTACTTTCTTTCTCCTTTCTAGATCCTTCCAAAACAGGTAACATAGAAATTACCTGATTAGAAGCTAAAAACACTCATATGAAAACAACTCACATCCAACTACCCATCGTATTGCCAAAAAATTAATGCCGTGCTGTTTATTTGTGAAGCCAGCACAGCTGCTACCAAGAGGAAGAGGCGATCACAATGTCAGTAAGATGGCACTGTAAAACACAAAGGTCCTGCTCAAATTTTGTGCCATCATTGAACTTGATCAAAAACATTTGTTTAAAAAAGAACTGAAAAATAGGAGTATGTATAGAATGATTTTTCACATGTATGCATGCATGTACACATATACATATATACATATATCTACATTTTTACGTTTTTGTGTTTAATGGTAGACATCTATAGGGTAAAGAGGGAGATAAAAAGGGAAAAAATAAAATAATAACTTTGTTATATATTTTTAAAGAAGAGGAAATGTATATTACAGATTTTAGTTTCATATACAATCATCTTTTTCTATTCTATATCATATAGAATGCTGGGGTTTTTTCCCTTAAGATCAGAATAAAATAAATACAAAATTTAAAAACTTTTAACTTTTGTGATAACTTTTGTCCCTTATACTAAGCATACTTGTAATGCTGTAATTTAGCATTTCTAAATATAAACCAGGAATTTGCTATTCAGAAATTTTAGAACTAAATTCAAAAGGCATTTATTAAGCATCTACTATGTGCCAAGCATTGCAATAAGCACTACATATACAAAGAAAGGCAAAAACAGTCCTTTCTCTCAAAGAAGTAACAGTATATAATGGTAGTGAGAATAATATGCAACAACTATGTATAAATAAAATATATATAAAAGATAATATGAAATTATAAAAAAGGAAAGACTAATATTAAGGAGAGGGAAAGGCTCCTTGCAGAAAGTGGGATGTGAGCTGAGACTTGAAGGAAGATAGGAGGTGGAGATAGAGATGGAGAGCATTCCACAAAAAAGGGAATCAGTGAAAATGTCTAGAGTTGAGAGATGGTTTCTTGTACTAGAAACAGCAAGAAAGTCAATATACCTGAATCATAGAAGATGTGGGTGGGAGTAAGGTATAAAATTAGAAAAATAGGAAGGGAAAGAATATGAAGAGTTTTGAAGTGTGAAATGGAGGATTTTATATTTGATCCTGAAGATAATAGGAAGCCTTTGGAATTTGTTGAATATTAGAGTAGCATGTTCCAACATGGACTTTAGCAAGGTCTCTTTGAAAGCTGAGTGGAGGATGAATAAGAATGGAGAGAAATTTGAAGTGAGGGGGCCAACTAGAAGGTCATTGCAGTAGTCTAAAAGTGAAGTGATCAGGGTCTGCAAAGAAAGAATGGAATGTTTATGAGAGATGTCACAAAAGTAGAAAAGGACTTGGCAATTGAGTGAATATATAGGATGAGAATGAAGAATCACAGAAGATATCTAGGTTGCAAGCCTGGGTGACTGGGAAGCTGGTAGTGCTTCCAGCAGTAATAAGGAAGTCAATAAATAATATGGAAGTTAATTATGTACATGTTAAGTTCTATGGGGCATCCAATTCTATATATTCTTAGGTAATAGATTGAGGGAGAGAGGTTAGGGCTAGATAAAGAGATCTGCTAATCATCTACCTAGAGGATAATTATAATAACTGAATACATAAAAAATGATGAGATAATCAAATGAAACAGTGCAAAAAGAGGAGAAAAGAGCAACTCAGAAGAGAGCCTTAGATGATACACTTATTAATCAAATGAAGGGTAAAGGAAAATCTACCTAAAGCCTCTGAGAAAAAGCAGTCAAACAGGTAGAAAGCATCATGAAAACATAAACTGAAGAGTGAATAAAGGAGATGAGAGTGACTGATAGTATTAAAGACTGAAGAGAGAATTCAATTTCGCATTTAAGAGATTGTTAAACCCAGAAAATAAATGACCAAAGAGCCACAGAAGTTATGCAACAACTGTAAACTCTGAAAATACCAAAGAGCTCACAGAGGTTATATACCAACTGTTAAACTCTGAAAAGAAAAGAAAAGAAAACCAAAGATTTAACAGTGAAAAGCATTCTTTATTCTCTTGGAAGAGGGAAACTAAACATATATGCTGGGTCTGCTATAGGACCAAGCTGATCAAAAGCAGCAAGGCTAAGTTTTGATTCATATTGCTTTGGCTAGATAAAGAGTCAGGCAGTGAGTGATAGCAGCAACATTAAGGCAAATTTGACTAATGGAAAAGTATGTTCATACCAGGGCTTCTTGACCAGAACGTGGTTGCTGCCTGCTTGTTTAGGCTCAGGAACTACCCAGATCTGGCTTAAGCCAATTCTGATTTATGTACAGCAGAGTTCATCCAGAGAGTGAGCACAAAGGACCGTTATTAAGCTAAGCTCAAGGAGAAGCTTGCTTGCTGGGCCTTAGTTCTGTAAACCCAGGTGTCTCGTAATAGTAAAAAGGGAAGAGTAGTCTTGCCATAGGGATCCTAGCAACATTGTTGATTATTTTGGAGAGAATGGTAGTTCAATTGAATAAAGACTAGAAGTCAGATTGTAAAGAGTTAAGAATAGAGTAAAAGGAAAACAAATGGAAGCACCAATTATAAAATGGCCTTCTCATAATTTAGCCATGAAAGGAGGAGAGATATAGTATGTATGATAGCAGTGACAGATCAAATGAGGATTTTTTTTGAAAATGGTAAAACATAAGGGTATTTGTAACAGCAAATAATATGGCCAATAAACCAGAATAAAATACAGATTAATTAGAAAGCGGGGATGATAGATGGAACAATCTATTTGAAAAGATAAAAAGAAGAGAATAGAATTTTTAAGTGACTTCTCCAAGGTCACAAAGCTGGTGTCAAGTGTGTTGAAGCCAGATTTGAATTCAACTCCTCCTGACCCCAGGGCAGGTATTCTATCCAATGTGTCACCTAGCTACCCCTTCTATGTAGTCTTAAATTACACTGACCCAAACAAAACACTTCATCTCTCAATTCTAGGAATTTCCTTTGGTTATCCTTACATGCCTAGAATGTTCCCCCTCCTCATCTCTACCTCTCAATTTCTCTAGCTTTTTTCAAGTCCTAGCTAAAACCTCCCCTTCTACAAGAAGTCCAATCTCTCTTAATTCTAGTCCCTTCATTTTGTTGATTATTTCCCATTTATCCCATACATAGCTTGCTTGTACATATTTATTTACTTGTCATCTCTCCCATTATATTGTTAGCTCCTCAAGAGCAGGAATGGTCTTTTGTCTTTCTTTGTATTCCTAACATTTAGTACTTACTAGGAATTTAATGAATTTTATTGATTAGCTGACTGGCTATTCTCTTTGAAGATAATTCCTTAGCCCCACACTCCATGCCAGAAAGGATTGTTTACCCTACAAAATCAAAACAGATAACAGGTAGGATTGTGAAGTTAGAGAAATTTATCTCCCAGACTTTCTTTTCAACAGTCTCTCATTCCTTTTTAAGTACCTTTTAGCTATCAGTTTGGAGTCCCTTCAAGGTGAATCTCTTAGCAAAGGGTCAGGTTTGGAAAGTATCTGAATAGCTGACCTAATTAGACTGGCTGAAATAAAGACTTGAGTCAGTGAAGTGTAGTTCAAAGAATACTGGACTGTGAGTTGAGATATCTGGGTCCTGATTCTATTCCTGTTCTTAATGATCTTGACTAAGCACAAAATATGAGTTTCCTCATCATCACAATGAGGACATTGGACTAAGTCAATTAAAACATCTCTTCCAGGTCTAAGATTCTATCAGTGCTATTTTTCTCGAACGGATATTTGCTTTTTAATGTGGGCTGCTTAGTGATGAAAAGCTTCCAAAATCTAAAGTGATAAATTTCTAATGGTGAAGTATTAGTCATTGGCTAGAAGGAAATATTTTAAGGTTGACAGCCTTTCATTATCTTACTCAGAGTTCCCAAACAATGTCCTTCCTGCTTTTCTTTATTGTGTGAGTAATAATATTGATAGCTTATCAATGAATTAAAGGAATATAGGTCTAGAACCAAGACAGAAATGAGGGAAAATTCCCAGAAACATCTCTTCTAACTAAAGTGGTTTGGCTATATTCTAAGAAGCCACTGGAGTATACAAGTACTTGTGTCCTATCTTTTAAAACAGGCAACTTAGGTTAAAGACAAAAAAATTATTTCCTCACAACATAATGAAATTATCTTAAACAAAGTCTAATGATGGTCTGAATAGCTTTTATTAAAAAAAAAAAAAAAACTATAGCCACAAATGTAGAAATCAATTAGATGACTTACACAAAATCAGTGGCTCCTATTCCAAATGGAGCACAGAAGACTATTACATTGATGAAGTAGGGAAGAGGAGGAAGAATCTACACAAAGTGATGATCACTGCATATCCTCCTAGAAAGACTTACCTCTTAATAAAGTAAGACACAAAACAATTGCATGTAACTTATAAGTCATGTTATGCATTAAGGACAGACTAATCCTTAAGTAACATAGGTAGCATTTGCAGTATATAACTTCAGGAAGAGTCAAAATGCTTCCTAAGAAAAGAATCTTTCCTAAGAAGTGTCTATTTGGGGTTAAAGTTCTTTGTCTCCCAAGGGGCATCATTAAAATACAAATATTTTTTATTAGTAAATTTAGTAAAGCCTTGCTGACAACTTTATCTCCCAGAAGATTGAGTAGGCAACAAGGGGTACTCAACTCAAGACTTATTCTCATCTAAAAGGAAAAATTAGTGTCTTTGCTTTAAAATGATAACACTTTCTTATGATTCTCAATTATTAATGAAGACTAAAGACCAAAGAAAAGCAAGTTTCAAAAAATTCAGAGTAAAGATTCCAATACCAGAAACTTTTTTTAAAAAAAAGGAAAGTATATCAAGACAATTAGAAGGCTTTTAAAAATACAAACAAATAAATCCCAGGGTAGAGTTTTGATAAAGTTTTGATAAAGACCAGACAGACATCACAAGGAGTTCTCCGATAAACTTGAATTTTAGAAGGACATAGGCAAATTATAATTTCAAATGAATACAATGGTGACACAATCTTTTAACCATAGTGTCAGGAAGATAAATATTCCAGAGTATCTGATACACATGAAAAAAATAAGTGAAGAAAAATAAAATGCTGTGGGACTCCTTTATTTTCTTTGGTTGCTTAGAACAAGAAGGTTACAATTATCCTAGAATAAAAGGAGAAAAAGAAAGAAAGATAGCCTGCTATTTAGGTAAATGGTATAATGGTGATGGTTAAGAAAAAGCCAAACTGCTCAGTTTTTTTATGATTTCTACCTCTTGCCATCAAAAATAATCTGCAGGTGGAAAAAGATTAAGAAAGGAGCTGAAATCCAGAAATGTAAATTAAATAGTAAAAAAAAACCAATTTTTTAAATTAGATAAATGTGTCTATTAAATTTGATTTGATACTAAAAGAATCCAGGTGTATTTGACAAGAGTTTTATTGTCTTTTTGTGTTTATCTCGTTTACATTTTTTTGGTTGTTGTATATTTTCTTCTTTGGGCTCTACTTTCTTGACTCTGAATTCTTTATAATCATCAGTTGTGGTACAGTACAGTACACTTATCTACTAGAATTGGTTTATCTATTTCCCATAACTGAGCACCTATATTATTTACAGCATGGAATTATCACAAATTATGTTGCTATTAACATTTTTGTGTATCTAGATCATTTCTTTAAGATAACACCTCCTTTAGATAAAATTCCTAGAATAGAATTTGGAGGGTGGAAGTGTGAACAACTTAACTATTCCTCAACTTCTCACTATCACTTCCTTCATATGTTTAATCCATTGCAAAATCTTGTCATTTTTACCTTCATAACATCTCTCTTATATACCAATATAGTTCAGGTCCTCATCACTTCTCACCATGAATTTTACAATAATCTTCTAATTTGTCTAATTTGTCTCCTTGCTCTCCACTCTTCAACCAATTCTATATTTAGCTACCAAAGTGATCTCCCTGAAGTGCAAATCAGACTATGTTATCCAGGTTAGATATAGAGTGAATAATTCTTTTTTCTTACAATTCTCAGAGACTTTTCTACTAATTTAAGGAGCTTGTGTTATACATTGGTAGACAGAGAAGTCACTGATCTTCTCAGTATTAAAGTAAATCTGGATTAAAACCTCTACTGGCATACTATAGAATTTTCTACCCAAACATCCTGTCTCCAATATTTTAATAGATATTGGACTTTTAATTTCATTGTTATATCAGTTAGTCAAAAAACATTTATTAAGTTCATATTATGTACCAATCATTGGGGATACAAAGAAAATAAAAAGACAGTCACTGATCTTCAAAATAATACATTTTCAAAGCTAAAAAGTGGGTTGAGGTAGAAAAAGAGGCAGATACCCTACGTAGGAGCATAATGAAGTAACACTACCAGATGAGAAATGACGAAACTCCTGCCCGAGGACCTCTTCTTGAAATAGAGGGTCTTGTAGGAGCTCTCTTATGTGTACCTTCCATTCTCTCTCTTAAATCAGAGGGAGGGAAGAGCCTAAAAGGCAAGGGATACAGTATATGTAACTCCCATATAAGGAAAACCCCTTTAATAATTCAGGTTAGCATCTTCTCTAAAACTTAAAGTCTTTAGAAAGTTGTACAAAAATTGACAGGTTAAGTAACTTGCCTAGGATCTCATAGATAGCAGATGTCAGAGGCAGAATTTGAACTTTTTTGTTATTTTCCTGATGGCTCTCTATCAGCTATGTTATGCTGCTTATCTTAGTCAATCTATAGTGGATATAAATAACAGATAAAATACAGCAGGTATGGTTCTCAAATATGCATATAACAATTGGATATATAACCTCCAAAGTAGTAAAAAATTAAAAGGTTTCATATATATCCAAATATTCACCCTTTTTGTAGTAGAACAAAATTGGAAATAAAGATAATAGTTATTTAGAGAATAGATGTTAAGATCATGGTATATTGATGTATAAATCAAATTAAATACTATGTAAAGAAGTAGAAGCAATATGGCAGAATGATAGAAGGCAATAAATCAAGCTTTCTTTCATAAAATTCCTCCAAACATATTTGGGAAATATGCCAGACCAAACCTTGATAGCAAACTGAAAAAATAAGTCACAATGAATCATTTGTCCAACCTAGCTCTAAATAAGGAGACAAGATTTGGGCCAGGAGCACCTCAAGTGAGCACTCATGCCCAGGGAGAGGATGTGCACCAGGGTAAAAGGTTTTGGATCTATACCAAAAGACTAGTAAACTACACTAAAGCATCATGAAAGTGATCTATGCAAACTTGAAGTTATATTACTCACTTCCCAGTTCTGGATCACAGATCTAGGGTGAACTGAGAAGGGAACCTGAATACAGAGGTTGGGGTAGAGACTGATTGTTCCAGGTAGGGAGTTCTCTCAGTACTTATTTCAGAAACCTTCAGTAGAAGTGTAATTCAATCACTATGGGGAGAAAATAATTAAAAATCACTGGACTATCTGAATGTCACAACTAGGAAAAAAAGTGTAGACATCTCATTTCAAAAGAGTTTAAAAGAAAACTATCCAGGTCTCTAAGAACCAGATGAAAAAGTATAAATAGGAAGAATTCACCAGTCATCTACAGAAAGAAACCCCAAAATGAAAATTCCTAGGAATATCTAAGTCAAAAAATATATATTCCAATCAGCCAAAAAGAAATAATTCTAATTCTTAGGAGTCACAGTCAGGATCACATAATTTAGCAGCCACCATTATATAAGAGTGGAGAACTTGGAATACAATATTCCACAAGGCAAAGAATATGAGCTTACAAGCAAGAATAAAAAGTAAGTCTAATGCAAAGAGGTAGGAGGATTGAAATTTCCAAGCATTCATGATGAAAAGAATAGATCTTATAAGGAACTTTGAAGTTCCAACAGGAGTGAAAAGAAACATAAAAATGTAAACATGAATGAACAATGATAAGGGACTAATTATATTCAAAATATTCAAATATTGGGAAATGATACAAGAGTCACCCTTGAATCCTATCATCATCAATGCTCATAGGAGCCAATTAGACAAGACCTGGAAGTTGTTCTGTTATGTATTGATGGTCTTTAAAAAAAAAAAAAGAATGGAAAGAGAGGAGAAGAGAAATTCACTGTGGGACAGAGGAAGGAAAAGAAGTTTATGAAGCTATGGAGATGCAGATTTTGACACTAATTAAGAAATACTTCTTAAAAATAAGAGGTAATCAGAAATAGACTACAACTTCATGTAGTGAGTTTCCCATCATATGGAATGTTTAAGTCATAAGATTCAAAAACAGATAGACTTTAGTATCTTTTTTCAGATAAGGAAATTTATAATTAAAAAATTTGTCCAGGCTCATATGTGTAGTGAATGAAGATCTCGGGTTCAATGGATTTTCAAGTTCTAAGCACAATACCATACCTACTAACACACTAGATTAAAGTTGCTTTATTATCCCCTAGGAAATATGAAGGAAAAACAACTTGTAAATTAGATAATATATCCTTTCCAATTCTGAAATTCTATTATTGTGCTTAGGAAGAAAATACAATAAAAATACTTAATATTGATAATCAAATTAGTTGATAAATAAATTAACTGCTATAGGGATCATCTATTAGTGTCGTGAGAGAACTAATAGGACTAGTGGATGTTGTGACTCATATGATTTTAAAATTGAAAATCACTTTGACAATCATCTTATCAACTCCTTCATTTTACAGATGAGGAAACAGAGACTCATTGAAGTGAATTTATTTGCTCAGGGACACACAGCTCATACATCTAACAGCATTTCAATGATGCTCATTGCAAATCAATATATATAAATAGAAATGTGTAGCTGGTGGTAGATAATAGTTGGTACCCAAACCACAAATTCATTATTAAAACAGAGCATCTGCAATGAGGGAAGATAAATTACAAGCACTTTCTAAGTTTTCAAATACCTCATCAAATAATGTATCATGGCTGCCAAATGGGAAAGTGCCAGGGCCTTCTGATCAAAAAATCAGGTGAGTGACATGAAGGAATGGGGTGTTGGATTCTGTTTGTTCATTTGTTTTCAAGCAAAAGCTTCTGGCCAATTCTGAAGAAACTAAAAGGCCAGAAGCACCAGGTGCAGTAAATAGTGGCCACAGCTGCTGGTTCAGACACGTCCTTTCCCTAAGAACAGGGAAGGAAAGGGTGCCAATATCGCAGCAATCTCATGGGCTACTTCTCCCACCCATAATAAGCATTTTTAAATAGACTACAATGAAATTCATTGTAGTTTATTCACCAATATCTATTGCAAAGAATAAGATTGGAGGGAGATTTGACAAAGAGTATATTAAAGGCCCCAAATTAATCAGCATATATTTTAATACTCAATGATTTTGATGTAAAAGATGGTTAAAAAGGAGAAAAAGTGAATAAGTCCTAAGTCTTAAAAGTAAACAAAGCCAAGTCTTATAAACCTATACATTATAAATATTTTCCTCAAGAAAGATATTGATAAAGCATTAAATATAGGATCATTAAAAATAATTTAATGGCTAGTTATGAAAGTTGGATTTATTTCCAAATCAATTATGTATTTAATTAAACCACCATAAACTTGAGGTAAAAATCAAACCAATGACAAATTTGGATTTACAAAAGAATTTATTTAAAATGAGAAGATACAGCATGTACTTGAGGCAGCTCCAGGCTGTTCTATTTAAAGAAGCAATAAACACCAAAATATAAGAAATAGATAAAAGAAGAGATAGCAAGAAAGAGAATCCTAGAGGGACTTAACTCATACAGGAAAAATTAATCATTCAAATGAAGAGACTGGAGTAGCCTAGAATCCACCGTGGTTAGCGAATATATAATCTCCTTGACTAGTAAAAATAAGACAATCAAAGCTAACACTGTCTTAGAATATAAATTTATTTCTAAGATTATATAGAAGGAGAGGACAGATTACCAGTATTATCACCTTTTAATGTAATGTGCAGCAGTGGAGGGAAAAATAGCTTTACAAAAAATCTTGTTGAAAGACCTAATAAAGAGAAAACTTACAGCTGAAACTGCAAGAAAAGCTAGAAATAAATAAAAAGTCTAACTTAAAAATTTTCCAAAATTTTTATTTTGCAAAATATTATTTACTCTTTCTATGAGAGGAAACCCACTTCATTTGTATGCTAACATCACCCACCTGTTTATTAGCACAAGGAAATAGAAATAGAACTAAATAGCGATGGAAAGAGAGACTGGACCTTGCTGGATGTGCAGAAAGGAGGAATATGATGAAGCCAAGATAGTATTGAAGGATAAATCAAGTTATCTGAAAAAGAATAAGATATCAAAAAGGCATTATAACTACAAAAAGGATATATGATTTACAAATCTTAAAATATAGCATAAATTAGGACTGTCTCACTAATATTATTATAACTAATAATATTATACCTATTTTTTTCATTTCTAAAACAATTTTATAAAAATAGTCTATTCCTATCTAAGGCATCCTGAATTAAAGTATGAGAAGAGGATAAGTTTTCACCAAAAAGAAATTTTCTTCCACAAAAGCATGTAAACATTTTTCCTATGCTCCTTTTCACTTAGTCTAATTCCTCCCAGATTTCCTGAATTCAAACTATTTCCACAACCAAAATGCAATCTTTCTCTTCATCGTGAAACAAGCACATACAAATACTCTGTGGTTATTGAAGGATGACTTTTTTCCTTAGTCACTGAAAAATCACTCCCAACAATTCTCAGCTCTATTAAATGTCTTCTCTTCTGGATCATCTTATGGTGAACAAAAAGTGGAGGAAAATGGTCAAAGACTCCATTACATAAGGGTCAGGAACATGAAGCAAGCCAAAGATCAGAAGGTCTTCACATTGAAGAAAGAAAGGTTGCTAAATGGGCTTGAAAATGGGATGTTCTAAAGAAATAATTCTACTTAGACCTATATCTGAAACCCAGGGTATATGCCATAAATCTTCTGTGCAGTAAAGATCATTGGCATATTGGGTACTTTTTTTTTTCCCTGAGGCTGGAGTTAAGTGACTTGCCCAGCTAGGAAGTGTGAAGTGTCTGAGAGCAGATTTGAACCTGGGTCCTCCTGAATTCAAGGCTGGTACTCTATCCACTGTGCCACCTAGCTGCTCCCTATAGTGGGTACTTTCTACATCCAACTCAGTTTTACCTCTAAGGATAAAAGAAAAAAGCAGTATGAATAACCTAACCAAAAAAATTGATCCAGATTCATTATTAGACTAGGAAACAGGATTTAAAAATAGCAGAAAGAAAAATGTGTCTTCCTGGATTTTACCACCAAAAATTACATTAAGTACCACAAAATCAATAAAATTGTCATCAAACTCACATTATCTCTCCTTCTCTATCTTAATTGATCCTCCTTTTACTCTCATGTCCCATCCACAAGGATGCACCCAGCTCAGCCACTTCTTTATAATTTAATTCTGTCCATCATAAGACCAACTTAGATCTACAGTCTTGTTCCCTTCCCATATTATTCACTCTTATTATATGATTCTAGAAAATACTATTTCAAAAAAACTAAGACACAGTGTTAAAAATAGTAGAGGGAGGGCATCTAGTGAATAAAGCACTGGCCTCCTGTAGTCAGAAAGACCTGAGTATAAATCCAGCCTTAGACACTTGGTACTTATTTTGCAAAAACAAACAACAAGAATACTGGACTTGGAATCAGGAGGACTTGGGTTCAAATCCTTCCCCAAACATTTATTAGCTATATGAATCTAGACAAGTCACTTTAAAGTTTGCCTTGTGTTTTACTCCCATACCTTGAAGGTAGGTACCATTATTATCCCCATTTTGTGGATTGAAAACTGAGAATCAGAGAGGTTAAAGTTATATAAATGGCATATATTATTGTTATTATTATTATCTACTCTCTCATCCAGGATCCCTAAAAAACTCCCTTGATTAAGGCTATAACTAACTTTTTTGGGGGTTTTCTTGACAAAGACACTGGAATAGCTTTTCCTTTCCCTATCTAGCTCATTTTACGTAGGAAGAAAATGAGGCACACTGATTTGTGTCTGCCCAGAGTCATATAGCTAGTAAGTATCTGTGATTGGATTTGAACTCAGGTCTTCTTGATTCCAAATCCAGAACACCATTTCCTGGAAAAGAGAAAATAAAATACTTTTTAAAATGAGGGTCCTACAGTTTCAGAGCTAGAAGGCCTTGAAGTTGATCCAATCCATTCCCTTTCATTTTGCCTATGAATTAAAGTCAATATTTCAATTAATTACCAGCACTACTAGGATGGAACCCAGTGCTTCTGCTGCCTAGGAGGGTCCTTAGCCACAACACTCTACCTAAAGTGGCCTGAGTCTGGGTTGAAACCTAAATCCACAAACCATTCTTCTCCTGCTATGTCACATTGATTACATGAATGAGAGTCACAGTTGTGAGTGATTAAGTACTACGTCAGCAGGTAGACTCACAACATCATTACTTTCTTGGCCACATAATTCTTCCTGCTCACCAGAAGGTAGGACTCGAGAGGACATCCCAGGGGGCAAGGAACAGGATTGAGCAAAAGCAACACAGTATGGAAATCATAACAGTTGAAATCTTTTAAATGCAATCAACTAGAGAAAAAGTACTTGCAAATGCGTTTAGAAGGCACTTCCCAAAGAACTAGAGTTAAACATAAATGTGAACAGGTGAGAGAGAAGAAGGACCCATATCTGAGAATTCATTTAAAAAAATCATTGCTGTGAATCTAATATTCCACATGGGAATAGAGTTTTATTTAATTGACTCCAGATGACTTGGAGTATATACTTTCAGGTAAAAATAATTAATAACAATAACGATTCAAATTCACATGGAACATTAAGGGATACACAGCACTTTTCTCACAATAACTTATTGTGGGATCAGTATTATCCTCATTTTATAGAGAATGACTAGTCCAGAATCACACTATTGATAAACATTAGAGTGAAAAGAACTCAAACCTTGAAAAATTCAGACTCCTTTGTACTTTTTTCATTGTACCACACAAAAACTGGAACAATTCTGGGGTTCATCCCTCCTCAAAAATATCAGTAGCTTCCTAACTTCCCATATTCCAACCACTAGAAAGATTCTAGGTTCTCTCCCCAAAGAGATGGGAATGAAACATTAATGGGAAGATTAGTAATGGAGTCTGAACAACCTGATATGGAGAATGGAGAGGGTAAACTGCTTGGCTTAGCTTCATTGGAACCTTCCAAGCACTTCAGTGTGCTCTGGAGTGGAATGGAGCAGGAAAAGGGAAAGGGAACAAAAGAAGAGAAGAATTTCTTGAAAAATTAATAAGGATCCTAACTAAACTAACATATAACTTAATATAAAAGTAGACATAGGGAAAGATAATGTAAAATGTTGGAAAATATTTGACAATATAATAATAACACTTGCCTAGAGTCACACAGTCAATATATCTCAAAGGCAAAACCTGAAATTTATTTAGCTTCTCAGTATAAGATGGTAAATGTTTAAATAGTTTCATATCAGTATTTGTGGAGGGAGGTTTTTTCATCAGGAGCTTCCTACACTAAATAAATAATAAATCAAAATCAAAATAAAGTAGATACAGCTAGTAGAATACTCAGAAGAATCATGTCTATATATGTAGGCATACCTCATTTTCATTACACTTTGCTTTATCATGCTTCACAAATATTAGGTGTTTTTTTTTTAACAAGTGAAAGCTTTATGGCAATCCTGCATCAGGAAATTCTATTAGTGCCTGATTTCTAACAGCACAAAATGCTCACAAAATATCTCTATGTCGCATTCTGATCATTCTCACAATATTACAAACTTATTCATTAGCATTATTTCTGTAACAGTAATATGTGATCAGTGATCCTTGATGTTACTACTATAATTATTCTGCGGCCCATAAATCATGTCCACACAAGACAATAAACTTAATTGATAAATATTCAGATTACTTCACTAACTGACTGTCCTCCTTTCTATCTCCCTCTTCTTGGGCTTCCCATATTTTATGAGATACAGCAATACTGAAATTAGGGCAATCTTAAAAAGGTTTCTAACTGTTCAAGTGAAAGAAAGAATCAATTGATGTACAACTTCATTATTGCTTTATTTTAAGAAATGGCCATAGCACTTCCCCAAATACCACCCCGATCAGTCAGCCGCTATCAACATCAAGGCAAGACCTTCACCAACAAAGAGATTATAACTTGCTAAATTAGGTTCAGATGAAAGTTAGCTATTTTTTAGCAATATGTTTTAATTAAGGTATGTATATTTTAGATGTGATTACTCATTTAATAGACTAAGTAGGGCTTAAACTTTTTTCTATTTACAATCCCTTTTCTCCTAAGAAATTTTCACATGATCCCAAGTACATGTATATGTAAAACAGGCATACAAATCAACCATTATTACTGATAATAAATTGTAATTTGTGATCCCTGAATTCATTTATAAGTTCAAAAAGCTGGAGGCTATAGTATAGTGTAAACATAACTTTTATATAGAAAGAAAACCAAAAATTCATAAGAGTTGCTGTCTGGAATTAAACCTACAGTATCTCTGAGGTATGCCAGTTTCATGAATATTTTCTTTAAGAAGAGAGTCAAAAACAAGGAACATGATAATTGCTGACCATCATCATTTAAAAAAAAAAGGAAACTGATTATAATTTAGTTAGGAAATGAAATATTACTGATATAGGAGTCAATTCTGAATCAGCTTTCCATTTAGTTAATACACTGACAATTTTAGAAGAAAGGTTAAATAATACGTCAAAAGGATAAAATTAAATCGTAATATACATTATTGCAACATTTCTAACTAAACCTATCTACATACTCAGTTATCTGGGGGGACAAACTAATAAAAGACATTAATCTATCATTATTTCTTCAATTTAAAATATCTAAAGTCACCATAACAAAAAGGCCAAAAGAGCCCAGAAACCACTTATAAAAAGCAAATAAATTTTATCTCCTTGCCAAGAAAAGAGATATAATAATCAAGGATGTTATCACTTTAAGGAGAAGTTCATTCATAAAATATTTGTTAAAATGATGAAGAGTATGAGTTATATCACCAAATAAGCAATCAGTGGGAGGAGGGGGAAAATGAGCTTATAGAAATCCTGAAATAAAACACAACAAAGTTGAAATGTCCCAAGAAGAATTATACAAGGAACTAAAAAGAGTGTAACACAAATATGGAGAGGGGTAGATTTGTCAGTGATTCTATAGTAATTATTGTCATCGTCCAAGACACTAGGATCACTATATTTGGATTCAATATGCTATGTAAAGAACTGGAAATGTGGATTTAGGAGATAAAGTCAAGAAGAGTGGCCATAACTGACCAAATACAAAAACTGGAGGTGATACAATTTTAAAAGCACTCAATTTTCCAAATCATGAAGTGATTACAAAATAATAAAAATATCATAAATAATATTAACTAACCCCCGAAAAAAGGAAGTAACCAAAAAGACAATAGCAACTACTAAATTGTTTAGATTTGCATCTGATTGATTCCTAGATTCATCTCTGGAAAGGACCTCAGCAGCTACCTCCCCCAGACCATACTGGAAAAAAATGCATCACTCCAACATAACTAAAAGATAGTTATCCAGCATTTCCTTGAAGATTCCTAATGATAGCTTACCATGCCATTCCAAACAATCCATTTTATTTTTTAATTTCTTTGGTTATTAGAGGGTTTATTTTCTTATTTCAAACTTAAATTAGCTTCATTATAACTTCCACCTCTTACCTATTCTGTAAACAAGCACATTCCCCAAAATGTCATCACAAATCATAATAGATTTGCAGTTTTGTGTGCAATTTTTTTATTATGCTATGTTATGAAAATATTTGTCCTGTCCTATAAATTAAAAATAAAATAAATAAAATTTTAAATGTTATCACTGAACTTTATTTTCTATAAGTTAAATATCCCCAATTCCTTACATTGATTTTCAAATACAAGCTCAGGACTTTTCACTGTCCTGGCCATGCTCTGGATGCTCTCCCGCTTATTATTATCCTTTCTGAAATGTGATATTCCATATATCACCAAGAATGTTTTATGTGGGAATCAGCATAGAAGAT
Source organism: Sminthopsis crassicaudata (assembly GCF_048593235.1). Taxonomy (NCBI): domain Eukaryota; kingdom Metazoa; phylum Chordata; class Mammalia; order Dasyuromorphia; family Dasyuridae; genus Sminthopsis; species Sminthopsis crassicaudata. Next base: position 225,162,363 of record NC_133620.1, read on the forward strand.
GTCATAACAGACAAAAATGACAGAGAAAACATTATCTTAGTAGATAGAAAATTGGCCTCAAAATCAAGAAGCTCTGGCTTTAAATTGACTGATTCTTGCTGGCCACATGACTGTGAGCAAGTCATTTAACCTCTCAGTTCCTCCAGACCACTCTCTAATTATATAAAGCACAAAATGTTGCTTATCTGCATTGGTAGAAAGAATTTTCTCATTCAAAATTTTCTAGATTGATAATGTCACTAGATTCAGATGAAATATAAACATGTATATATGTTTATATGAACAGATGAATCAGTTATGACTTTTGACAATTGTCATAAATATATGATCTCATTCAATCCTCACAATTCTGTGAAATACGTTCAATGTAAATTGTATAAATAAAATATGTGCATAATAATACAGTAACTATAATAATACTAACAATAGCATGTTATGATACATATCCTGTAAGATATATCCTGTGTCATTAAGATATTGTACATAGGATATAGTAAAAATTATATGTAATATACAATATTTGCATGTGTATATATTGCTATTATTATTGAAACACAGCTAGGTGTTGCAATGACTAGATTCCTAGATCAGAAGTCAGGAAGATCATTCAAATCCCACTTTAAACATCTATTTTGTAACTTTAATCAAGTCACTTAACCACTGACTACTTGAGTTGGAATTGAGTGAGTTCCCATCTTTAAATGGGAATAGTAATAGCACCTACCTCCCAGGATTGTTGTTAAGATAGAATGAGATATGTGTAAAGGATTTTGCTAACTTTAGAGGACTATATAAATTCTACGCATTGGTTTGAAATACATGTTGCTGAAATGGACATTTCCAAATTAGGAGGTAACATAAAAAGATTAGCTTCTAAGCCCCTCTTTGCATGCAAACAGTGTCCTTTGCAGCTACCACAGCACCTCTCAGAGAAGATGACTACTAATGGGAGTTGAATCCAAGCATTGAGTATACTCTCCAGAAACACCTGAACCTTGAGGCAATTTTCCATGCAGTGCAGACTTAAAGCAATGATGAAGTAACTATTGAACAATCACCCTAATGTAAAGTGTTTTAAGAACTATGCTTTATTTCTATCTTATTTTCAATCTCATTTTAAATTGTAACAACCTGGGTGGTCATAACAACTACAAAGATTATTTCATAGACACTTCTAACATCCATAACTAAATATAACTCTATTTGGCCTCCTAGGGGTATCTCAGGATTTTTACCTCTGTCCTAAGGACTGGATTTATCCATTTAGCAGTAGCCCAATGCATTTGTGTGAGCATGGTGATTTCTTTGTTCTTTAGCAGTGATGGATCAAAGAATGCTTGAGTGTGGGTCTGTTGGAGATTAAGAGGATAATGTTTTGTCTGACTAGCTCATTTCTCTTTCTCTGAAAATCAGATTAGAGGTTTAACCAGAACAAATAAACAGAAGGATTTAAATAAGAGAGTCTTAAAGTACACAGTTTTTAGTGACTAAAATCCAGGTCTAAAACCAGGATTAACACATTTTAAAAGGATATAATAAAAGAACTAAAAAAGTACTAGAAACCTAGCTAAAAACAAAAAAGTCATGAATGTGAAGTACTTAAAGCTAAAATTCTCATACTTAAGATTGTTGATGTCCAGGCTATGCACCAATATCTACATCAAGGGTAATCTTACTTGTAAGGATAGGTGATCAGTCCAGCCCATCTAAAATAAGTGATAAGAGACCTTTACCAGATGCAACACATGATTGAATCAATATAAGCAAAAAGGTGAATAATAAGGCTTTGTCATGTATTTTTTTAAAGAGTGAAAATACAATGTTGTGATCCACGCTCAGTTCCCATGGTTCTCTCTCTGAGTGTAGATGGCTTTCTTCATCACCGAACAAGTGAAACTGGTTTGAATCAGCTCATTGTTGAAGAGAACTTCGTCCATCAGAATTCCTGGTTCTACTCATTTCACTTAACATCAGTTCATCTAAGTCTCTCCAGGCCTCTCTGAAATCATCCTGCTCGTTGTTTCTTACAGAACAATAATATTCCATAACATTCATACCACAATTTATTCAGCCATTTTCCAATTGATGGGCATCCACCCAGTTTCCAGTTTCTTTACACAATACAAAAAGTGCTGCCACAAACATTTTTGCACATGCAGGTCCCTTTCCCTCTTTTAAGATCTCTTTGGGATATAAGCCCAGTAGAAACACTGCTGGATCAAAGGGTATCCACAGTTTTATTAACTTTTTGAGCATAGTTCCAAATTGCTCTCCAGAATGGTTGGATCCTTTCACAATTCCACCAACAATGTATCAGTATCCCAGTTTTCCCATATCCCTTCCAACATTCATCATTATCTTTTCCTTTAAGTTTAGCCAATCTGAGAGATGAGTAGTTGTATCTCAGAGTTGTCTTAATTTGCATTTCTCTGATCAATAATGCATCTTTTTATATGACTTTTATATGACTAGAAATAGTTTCAATTTTTTATCTAAAAATTGTCTTGTCAGGTATTTCTAACCAAAAATTTTAAACTGAGTATGAAAAGTCCTTAAAAACTATAGGATAGATGTAAATGTTATTAAGAAGGCTGTTTTTATTGGTTGAAGAACTTGCTTGAGAGACTTGTTAAAAGAAAAAAAACAGCAACTAGTTCAGATGCCAAGAGCTGTATCAAGCCAGGAGAAAGCAGCTTCTGCCAAAGGTTAGAAAGAATCATTTAACAATCATTGAACAATCACCCTAATATAAAGTGTTTTAAGAACTATGCTTTATTTCTATCTTATTTTCAATCTCATTTTAAATTGTAACAACCTGGGTGGTCATGACAACTACAAAGATTATTTCATAGACACTTCTAACATCCCTAACTAAATATAACTCTATTTGGCCTCCTAGGGGTATCTCAGGATTTTTACCTCTGTCCTAAGGACTGGATTTATCCATTTAGCAGTAGCCCAATGCATTTGTGCGAGCATGGTGATTTCTTTGTTCTTTAGTAGTGATGGATCAAAGAATGCTTGAGTGTGGGTCTGTTGGAGATTAAGGAAGATAATGTTTTGTCTGACTAGCTCATTTCTCTTTCTCTGAAAATCAGATTAGAGGTTTAACCAGAACAAATAAACAGAAGGATTTAAATAAGAGAGTCTTAAAGTACACATTAGTTTTTAGTGACTAAAATCCAGGTGGGAGGGAAGGAGAACACCTCAGCCTTAACCTTGGCCTTCTCCCCACTCCTTGCTTCACTGGAGAAACAATTTGGAGAGTTAGAGAATTTTGACTTTTTCATTAGCATCTCTGGCATGGTAATTTTTGGTAGCAGTGTCTGAATTGGGAAGCAAGAGAAGATTGAACAGATCCAAAACTTCAGAAGAAGCCCTGAAGAAAAGCTACAAAATCAGACTTTTTGGGTACCACAAGAGAGGGAGAAAACAATTTCAAGACATGTGAAACTGCAAATTATCTCCTTGACATATATATTTTCCAAGCTTGAGCCCATTTGGTAGAAGAATATGTCGAAGCTTTTTTGGAAAATATTTTGTGAAAATTGTAAGGAAAGGTAAAAATCCTTACAAAAAGCTAATTAATATCAACTTATAATCATGGGGAAAAGTACTTTGGTTGTGCTTCATGAGCACATGATCTAACTAGATCATTTCCAATAATCCTAAAACTAAACTAAAAATTCTGAATGGTTGTATTAAGTATACTCTGGAGAATCCACTTGTCAATAAGTGGGGTTTGAGATAGTAGATCTAAAACAGTGCTACTCTTCAAATCATCAAGGTTATATTAAATTCCTAGTGGATACAAAGCACTTTAATAAGGTTAACTAGAGGAGAAAAAACCCATAAAAAACAGCCTTTACTTTCAAGAAATTTATAATCTACATGAGAGATTAACAGTATATAAATAACTGTGATATAAAATAGTTATGTATGAAATAGGTGAGGAGAAAGATAGTGTGAGAGGTAAGAGGAAGAGCTGATTTCTGGTTTTAGTGATTAAGGAAAGTTTCACACTTTCTCCTGCTTTGCCTCCAATATGTCTGACTGCTCTTTCTCAGACTCTTTTGCTAATTCATCATCTATATCCATGAGAGTGTTTCCCAAGATCCTTTCCTAAAATCTCTTCTCTTCTTCCTCTATATATTTTCCTGGTAACTTCATCAGCCCACATGGTCTTAACTACCATCACTATGAAAATTATATATATATATATATTTATTTTTATTTATATATATATATATATATATATATATATATACACTTATTTATTTATACATATGTGTGTATGTACCTATGAGTGTTTAACTTCATTCTCTCTCTTCAATTTCAATCATGTATTGCTAGTTGCCTATTATACATAACCAAATGTATGTCTCAGAAATATTTTGAATTCAAGATCTCTAAAACAGAATTCATTATTTTTCTCCCTAAATGCCTCCCCTCGTTTAATCTTCCCTATTTTAATCACAGGTAATGTAATCCTTCCAATGTCACAAGTTCATAATCTCAATTTTTTTACTGGAGTTCCCATTTTTTGCAGTCCACATATCCAATAAGTTGCCAAAACTTGCCATTTCTAATATCACTTGTACCCAACCCCTTCTCTCCATTTATACCTTATGTCCAAAATATAAAATATTTATTATTATTATTTAGACCCTCATCAACTCCTGCGTAGGTATTGGAACAACCCCGCCAATAGTGACCCTTGTTTCAAGTCTTTTATCATAAAAGTCTATTCTCCATATAACTGCAAAAGTTATTTTGCTTAAACATAAATCAGACCATGTGACTCCCTATTCAATCAACTCAAATGATTGCCCAGTGCCTTTATGATAAAATGAAAATTAATTTGTTTAGCCTTTAAAGTCCTTCATAATCTCTCCCCAACCTCTATTTCCAACTGCATAGGATATTACTCTCCATCCCACACTCTTTGATCTAATTAAACTAGCTTTCTCTCTATTGCTCACCCATGACACTACATTTTCCATCTCTGAATATTTCCACCAGCCATCCTATATCTCTGAAATGTATCCTTACCTCTTCTTCATGAAACTTTTCCTGATCCCTCCCATCTGCTAATGATCTTCCAATTTTTCTGGTATTTAACTACTTTGGATAAATTTATACTTGTTAATCATATATTTATGCTGCTTATAGTATCATATTATTTATTGTCTCCCTTGTTGAAATGTAAGCTTATTATTAGTTGAGATTATTTCATTCTTTGTACTTGTACCTCAAATATTTATCACGGTTTTGACTTATGTTATTGCTTTAAAGTATTTGATTTAATTATGAAGGGTTTTTTCCTGAGCCTGTGAAGTGGGTAGGATCTCAGCAAGTTGTTGTCGAGAATATAGTATAAGCAAAGAGGCATAGGCAAGAAAGTTAGATGAGTTCAATTAAAATTTAAGAAATTCAATCAGAATTAAAGAATCTACATAATAGAAGAGTAAAAGAAGTGTATGCATTAAAAGTATTCAAGCAATAGGAAAAAATATGTACAGAGAAGTCCCTTAGGAATATAACCAGGGATGAAATATACAGAATTGAGTTAAGAGAGAATAGAAGGGCAATGATTCTAAATAGAAGACTTTTGAAAAAATTAATCAAGAGATAATGAGGATCTGAAATGGGATAGTGGCAGTGGAAATAGAAAGAAAGAAACTATTATAGATAAAAATCACAGGATTTGGCAACTTACCAAGAATAGATGCTGAAGGAGAGGTAGAGACAATAACTTCAACATCCCAGTTTTCAGTAACTAAGAAGAAAAGTCATACAATTAATAGTTGTATGAAAATTGGGATGAAAATCAAATTTCAAGGAAAAAGTAATTTCAGCTTTAGTAATGATGACTATAACATGATTTCGTGATACCTAAGTGAAAGTGATGGGTCTAATCTCTCTCTGGGAAGAAGGGAAGGCTGAAGCCATAGACTTAGTAATAACTAAATAGTGCTATTATTAATGTGTGAGGTAATTATAGATGATCCTGAAATGATAAGAAAATGTACCAAAAACAGAACCTTATTTGAATAGAATCATAGATCTTGAGTTTGAATGACTTCAGAGGCCATTTGGAACAACTTCTTCATTTTACAGATAAGGAAATTGCGACCCAGAGATATTGTATTACTGAGCATCAGAGGAAGGATTTGAAAAGTCATCCCAGTCTAACTCCAGAGCCAATATTCTTTCCATAATGTGATGCTACTTCACTTTAGTGACATTTATGTATAAGGAATGAAAAGAAAAATTGTCAAAAGATAGAGGAAAGGTAATGAGTGGTGAAACTGTAAACCTGAGAGCAAGGGGTTGAGACTGAAGTAATAAAGCAGGACACCAATTTTCAAGAAATAAAATCATTTTAGTGCAACTAAAAGGAGCCTAGATTAAGTTATATCATATGAATTTGGTAGACCCAAACAAGTGTTTTTTAATTTTCTTTAGCAATGATCCCCACCTTTAAGTTACCATTATGAAAATTAATGATGAGGGTTGTCCATTAGCAGAATCATAATGTTATAAAGTCATGATAGATTCATTTAAAATAGGTAACAAGATGCTATTATGTCCTTTAGGAAGAACTAAATTCAAATCTGGCCTCCAGTGCTTACTAGCCCTGTAATCCTAGGCAGGTTTAACCCTGTTTTCCTAAATTATCCTCACTTGTAAAATGAGTTGAAGAATCCTTCTTAGTATCTTTGTCAAGAAATATCTAAATGGGGTCACAAGGAATTCGACCTGACTGAAACAACTATTCAACATACACATACACAAAGTTTACACAAAATAAACACAAATTAATTTTGCCATAGAGGGATTACTGATTGAGGTAGCTGTTTCAAACTGAATTTGAAGAAAACTATGGGTTTTAAGAGGTACTAGTGAGTACAGAGTTTATACCAGGCATAGTAGACAGCCTTTACAAAGATGCAGGGGGGAAGGGGAAAGAAAAGAGTGGGAAAGTTTGTATTTTATCCTCAAGGCAATATGTAACTATTAGAGCTCACACTTAAATAACTAGTGCCTTAGAGTTAAAATTTATTTTTGGAATTTTATTTCCAGATTTCCAAGGCCTGCATCCTTGTCAGAGACCTCTTTCTATGTATAGTTTAATGCTAGAAAGACTGTGTCAACCTTTTTAATTCCCCAAATTGGGATCTCACACTATTAAACTTATTCCAGGGGAGTTATGCTATAGAATTATGTGGGGACGATCCTCTGCAGCATTGGAGGAATGGGAAAGGGGAGGACTCAGAATGATTTTCTTTTACAATGCTAATTAATATAGACAAACAATAAAGCCAGGATGCAGGGCAGAGTAGCTCATTATCTATTGCTTGCCTAGTCACATTTCTAGCTTTCTTAAATTTTGAGTCTACTCTAAATCTGTGTACCATTTCATAGCTAGAAAGACCCTTAGAGATTGTTTATCCTTCTTATTCATTTTACAAATGTGGAAACTGAGATGTAGAAATGTCAATATAATGTCAATATAACCATCTATAATTAGGGATAGTATTATAATCTGGGCTTTCTAGGATACCCAAACCAAAGCACATTTTGCTAAATCAATCTGTATCCCCCTATGCATAACTTGAAAAAAAAGGACAACTAATAAGGAGCAACTGGAATAAATTAAAGACACTGACAAGTTGGAAATGAGACATAAGGCATCCTATGGGGAAAATTCACTTTTAAAATGTTTAAATGCACTTGTCTAACATGTCACTAAAAGCTGCAATCTTCCATTTTCCATTAACAATTGCATTAATTTTCCCTTAGTGATTAAAATTGCCTGTCTCCTCTCAGGCATGATGCCATAAAACAGTTGAAGAAAATGGTCCTATTTCCTCTCATTCCAGAAATATGAAATGTTCAGTGTATTTATGTGTTATGAGAGAATACCCCTGCTGAGACTTCAGGAGGTGTTTTCTCCCTGGAAATTTTAGAATATAGTTTAAAAACTGAATTGTTTATTTCTTTTCAAAAGAGCAGGGAGTTTATAGAAGACAACTGTCAAATCCCATTTTGCTTCAGAAATTTACATTACATTTACAAAACTTAAATTCTGTAAACTGACCCCCCTTTTACATCTTTCTTCCTTTTGCCCTTTGTTTGTATTCTCCAGTCTGCACAGCTTCCATTGACTTTTCCAAGATAATTTGAACACATAAAGAACCTGATGGTTACTTCAGTGTCTTATATCTTATAAATGCTCTCGGGATGAGACCATTCTACTCAAATAGATCTTTTGACCAAAGTAGATATCACTGTTCTCAGACCAATCAAATTATATATCATATCGAAATCAAAATATAAATTTGTATACATTTATCAAATACCTGCTGAGAGGCAATGGGGTTAGTTCTTGTTGGCAGATAGCATGTATCTATTTTACGAATAAAGTAACAAAGATTTTGAGAGTTTAAATTATTTTCTCACAATGGTACACATAGCAAGTGGTAGCAATGGGCCTCAAATCCAGGTCTTCTATTTCCAAGTTCTTTGTAAAATCCCATCAAGAAAGCTTGCTAGCACAGCAGAATAAAATGCTGGATCTACAGTCAGGAGTATCCTAGTTCAAAATTAGCACTGATCCTTAGTGTGACCCTTAGCAAATCATAACCTCTGTCTGCCTCATCTTTCTCATCAGTAAAGTAAGGATAGCATCTCCCTACCAGGGTCATTGCAAGGATATAATGAAATGATATCTATAAAATGCTTTGTAAATGCTAATTATTATTTTACAAGTAAAACTTTCCTAAAGATTTCAAACTATTCAAATACTGAGGGTTTTTTAAAAACAGATTTTTAAAATAAACTATTAAGACTACAATTTTAAAATGTTGAGCTATTTTTTAAAGTTAGAATAGTGACGTGGGATATGTTTGGGGGCTAAGATATCCACCTCACTCTCTACCCTTGCAGAGTTACTTTGCAAACTAGAACTAGCCCAGCATGGGTAAGGCTTTGAACTGGTTATCAATATCTAAGAAAGCCCGATTCATTTTTCACAATATGTTTCTGGCAAAGCACAGGTCATATGCCAATTTAACACCTACCTTCCCACTCAGTGAAAATTGTCGTTTTTTGTGCTATCAGTCATAACTCATTATCAGTACAGGATGATAGTGTTCCCTGATGAAAGTATGATTTTTCTCTCACCTCCACAATAAATTCAGACCTAATCTTTCCCTTTCCTAGTCCTTCTTTGCCCTCCTTTCCACTCGTGCCCAGTTCCATTGTCAATAAAAGTTCTTTGCTCTAAGATATCTTCCTATTATATTCTTTTATATTCTGATTCTCCAAAAGCCTCCACATCTCTTGGCAAGTTCCTCAAGACTGACAACTTCTCCTCATATATTCCTCTGTTACACAAGACCTGAAAGTACGAATAAGTGTGATTCTTGTTTCCCACTATAACTTTCAAGCTCTCCCTCTTTCCCACTATCTGTCTTCCATTACAGTTTACTCCATCCTGGACATATGTGGTTAGTCATTTATAAACCAATAGAACACTTTCTCTCCTTCGCAATAAATTTAGAATTTGATTCAATCTTCCTTCTCCTCCCCAAGGCTGTGTTCCTTTGCAGAGTACAATCTCTTTTTTCCCAATCCCCTCAACTCTCATCTCCCCTTCCTTTAATCCACCTTAGCCATACCCAGGAGTTCTCATTCCTTATCCCCCACAAAGCCTCTGTCCCAATCATCCCAACCTGGTCAACTAAATCTTCCCCAGGAGCTGGGATTCATGGCTTTACCTCTGGCACTGTATACATAATGGAACTTTAAGTCTGGAGATATTGGGATTGATGCAAAATTTTCTTGAAAGAAAATTACACATTATTCTCTTTCTTTTATGCTATTCAATACATTGAAACTAAATCAACCCCTTTATTTGACAGATGAAGAAACTAAAGTTCGAATAGGTCAAGTCATACAACTAGTAAAGCTCTATGGGATTTCAGCCCAGGTCTTCTAGCTGTAAATCCTGGCACTGTACACTTTGCCAGGATTCTTCTAACTGCATGCCTTTGGAAAGATTAAATTATTCCTCTATACCTCATTATTCTCCTTTTTAAACTTGGTTGGACAAGATAATCTCTAAGAGTCTATGATTCTAAATATTAATATGAACTTCATCTTACCATCTAGTCGTATTTATTAAGTACATAAACCACAAATCAAGGGACAACTTGTTTGAAGGGGTTTATTTTGTATTATGCTCTTCTCCTTCTCAGGGAATTAAGTAAACAACCAATATTTATTAGGTAACAGTACATACCAAGCTAAGCTCTGGGAAATGGATTCCTTGAGAGTGAGGACTGTTTCTTTTTCTCTTTCTCTTTTTCTTTCTTTCTTTCTTCCTTTATTTCTTTCTTTTTTTCTTCTTTTTCTCTCTCTTTCTCTTTCTTTTTTCTTTCTTTTTCTCTCTCTCACTCTTTCTCTCTCTTTCTTTCTTTTTCTCTTTCTTCCTTCCTTCCTTCCTTCCTTCCTTTTTCTTTCTTTCTTTCTTCCTTCCTTCCTTCTTTCCTTCCTTCCTTTTTCTTTCTTTCTTTCTTTCTTTCTTTCTTTCTTTCTTTCTTTCTTTCTTTCTTTCTTCCTTTCTTTCTTTCTTTCTTTCTTTCTTTCAATTTTTCTTCCTTCCTTCCTTCCTTCCTTCCTCCCTCCCTCCCTCCCTTCCTTCCTTCTTTCCTTCCTTCCTTCCTTCCCTCCTTCCTTCCTTCCTTCCTTCCTTCCTTCCTTCCTTCCTTCCTTCCTTCCTTCCTTCCTTCCTTCCTTCCTTCCTTCCTTCCTTCCTTCCTTTCTTTCTTTCTTTCTTTCTTCCTTTCTTTCTTTCTTTCTTTCTTTCTTTCTTTCTTTCTTTCTTTCTTTCTTTCTTTCTTTCTTTCTTTCTTTCTTTCTTTCTTTCTTTCTTTCTTTCTTTCTTTCTTTCTTTCTTTCTTTCTTTCTTTCTTTCTTTCTTTCCTTTTATTCCTAGCACCTAGCATCTGGCACCATGCCTTGAATATAATAGGAACTTAATAAACACTTGATTTAAAATGACTTTAAAAACAGAAGATAAAATGCCCATAAGTTTCTCATGATTTAGGGGGAGGGAACAAGATACTTATAGAATAAAGCAATTAATAGATGCAATTGCCAGAACATGGCAAATGTGGTACCCTTTAATCAATTCAAAGAGATGTAAACATAAAATACAATTTAATGCAGGAACCACACCAAAGAGCACACTTAGAGTTGTCCTACCTGTTTCTATATGAATGCCTTGGGAACTGCTTCCAACCATCTATCTCATCAGTCACTCAATAAGCATTTATTAAACACTTTCTATGTACCAGGAATAATGGGCCTGAAAAATCTGGCATTTTGCTATGATATAGAAAGTTCTAAATGGTTTCTTGGTCTTACCCCTATCCAATGACAGTTGTAAAGTCTGCATAAGATAAAAGCTTCCACCTAAGCTTCTATTACTTTGAGTATTCTCTGTGCTTTGTTCACAGATACCCCTTAAAAGGAGATGCCCTTAAAAGGAGATGAAGAAGTGATCTATGTTCTTTCCTCCTTCCTGTCACTACTTCTACACTTCCACTTAACTAGACAACCTGGTACTTGGACTATTAGCTTCCTCTTCTATTTTGTATTTTCTTTCCTAAGTAGATTATACATCACTCCTTCTCTGTAATATAATTATGAGATATGAGGCTTGGAGACCTTGAGACCCATTAGCACATCGTAGGGCCAATGGAATTTTTTTATATCAGAGAATGGTTCTAAAAAAGATTGTCTTGTTTCTGGCCATTTTTACAGGAAACATATACCATTATTTATTTAGACAATACAGAATATAAAATGCCTAATTGATTTATATTTTGAAGAGTTTTCAAGTATTAGCCTTCTAGTAGTAGTAATTATAAGTAAATTATAATTATAATTTATAAAGTAAATTATAAGTAATTATATTAATTAAATAAATTAAGTAAATATATTAAAGTAATTATAAGTTAATTTACTAAATTCTGTTTGTTATTATGTTAATGCACCCTATTAGTCATTTATGTTTATTATTATTCTTTTTTGTATAGTAATACAAATACCTATTCCTTATTTGACTTATATTGTATATTGAGTATCATTATGCTACTTTTTGGAAGAAACTCTAGTTATGAGCCTACTTCTAAGCTTTAACTTTCTCTTCAAATAATATGGATACCTGATCTACAATTTATAGTTTTAGTATATATATATATATATATATATATATATATATACATATATATATATATATGTATGTATGTATATGTATATGAGAATTAAGTGAGCTGCCCAAGATCATGTAGGTATTAAGTATGAGCCAGAGCTTGAAACTAGTGCTTTTTTACACCAAGACCAGTACTATGTCCCCTACATCAGTGTCAAATATTTATTATTTTATTATACCCAACACTGTACTAGTCTCTGAGGATAAGAAACCCAAAATGAATAAATAAACAAACCCTGTCTTCAAGGAATTTACATTCAGTTCAATTCATCAGGCATTTATTAAATGCCTTCCTAATAAGGGGATATAATGCAAAAAATGAAAAATGTTCACTGCCTCCCAGGAACTCACATTTTACTAAAGTATGTTCTAATAAATAAGTAAAAACACAAATAAGTTGTTGCTATTCAGCATATCCAACCCCTTATTGCCTAATTTGGGGTTTTCTTAACAAAGATAATTAAGTAGTTTGCCATTTCCTTCTCCAATAAACTCATTGGATCCATTTAGTCAAACAATCAGAAGCTAAGTGACTTGCCAGAGGTCACACAGCTAGGAAGTATTTGAGGCTGGATTTGAATTCAGGACTTCTGACTCCCAACCTCGTGTTCTAATCACTGTGCCCTAAAATAAATAAATAAGTACAAATAACCAAGAAAATAAATAACTTATAGCTAAGTAAATTAAATTCATTTAATGTGAGGTAGCACTAACAACAAAAGGAGGGCACAAGAAGAGCTTCCAATGAAGTTGAAACTTGAGATGATTCTTGAAGTTAAAAGATTCTAAAATGAGGAGGTGATAAGGACTTGGTAGACAGGGAAACTATAAAAATAGAAGAATGAGATTACAAAGATACAAACCAGAATAATGGGGGGATCTAAAATGTAAAATTAAGCCAGTATTGTGAAGGATTTTACAATGCAAGTTTATCCATTTATTTTTTACAATATTGAACCATTAATGATTCTTGAGCAAGTTAATGCCATGGTGCCATGATCATTCCAATGCTTTAGGAAAATCATTTTATCCAGCTCTATAGAAAATGAACTGAAGAGAAGATAGCCAAAAATCCAGAAGACCTCTAAAAAGACTATCATGATAGTCCAAGTGAGAGATAATGAAATAGAATATGTTATCAAAGAATGAATTCCAAAGATTAAACAACATCCTAACAGATCAAAGAATTTCAGAATTGGAAGAAGCCCCAGAATTCTTCTAATCCAAACAATATCTGGCTAAGATTTCTATCAACAAAATCACTTATAAGTAATCATCCAAAATGTACTCATATAAAAGGAATCTCATTACTTCCTGAGGTACCTCTACTTTGGAACACTTTGATTAAAAAGGGTTGTTTTGTTGGGTTTTTCTTTTTTTTTTTTTTTTCCTTTTTTTTTTTTTTTTTTTTTTTTTTTTGCAGTTGAGGAAAAGTTGAAGGAGGAGGGAGAAAATAAGAAGATATAAAAATAAAATGTGATCGTTTTCCTCTTCCCAACTTAGAACATCCCTCTTCATTTAAGATTGTTAAGATTTAATATTTTGACATCTCTCATGGTGAAAATATGACCAAATCCCCTTCCTTCTCCTCACTTTATCATATGACTCCAAGAAACGACCCTGGCATTTTATTTTGGACTATTTTGTTTGTCCTTTGAAGTTTTGGGAGCAGGATTCTAAGCTGGATATGTAGTCAGCCACTCCCCAAGAAGCCAGGGTACCTGACTCAAGTCCACTTGGAGATTGGGACCTGGAAATTTGTGAAACTATTCCATATAAAAACTGAATTAAGCTGTGAATTTAATTACCTTCCCCTTCCCAAAGACTAAAGTGGGATGGGATGGGAGGTAGGGAGGTGTTGGAGGAAATGTTTTTATACCTGCTCTTGCTATAATTTTGAAATAAAAATTACTTTGTAAAAATGAATTAGAATGTTAAGTGGTTAAATGGAATTTGAGTGCAGAGATCCCCAAACTGGAGAAATATCATCAGTTAGAACTGGAGCCAGTGGCAAAGACTAGACACTACAAAACCATCTCAAGAGTACTTGAGAAACTTAGGGGAACAGTGAAATGTAATATATCTGGCTTTTGCTTAATGTGTGCCATGATAGTTACTTAAAGAAAAGGGAAAACAAATAACTAGACTATTTCCTTTATAGCCCATAATGAAGAAAAAACATTAATCAGTTCAGAGAACACAAACAAAAAACACAAATCCAAATGGAAATTTAATAATGAAATCTCTAATAAGAAGTAGGTAAAATAACAAATCACTGAAGTATGGGATTTTTTTCTATTTTTCTATTTCTAAGTTCCCCTTCATCTTCCATTATCATTCCAGGACAATTTTCTTGGATTATTTCTTGCATTATTGTGTCAAGATTCTTTTTTTGGTCACAACTTTCAAGCAGCCCAATTATTCTTTTATTTTCCCTTCTTGATCTGTTCTCCAAATCTATGCTTTCCTTATGTTTCCTTATAAGATGTTTCATATTCTGTTATATTTTCTCATTCTTTATAATCTCTTTTGTTATTTCTTGACCTCTCATAGTTTCACTGGTTTTCCCTTGCCTGATTCTAAATTTCAAAGAATTATTTTCATCTTTGAGACTCTATCTCCTTTTCTAATTGGTTAACTTTTTTTAATATAATCTTGTTTTTCTTGAATGATTTTTTTTTAGTTTTTCCTCAACATCTTTTATTTGATTTTTAAATTATTTTTTTTATTTCTATAAATTCTCTCTGGCAGGGAGCCATTTCACATTATTCT
Source organism: Sminthopsis crassicaudata (assembly GCF_048593235.1). Classification (NCBI taxonomy): domain Eukaryota; kingdom Metazoa; phylum Chordata; class Mammalia; order Dasyuromorphia; family Dasyuridae; genus Sminthopsis; species Sminthopsis crassicaudata. Next base: position 225,177,421 of record NC_133620.1, read on the forward strand.
TGGGAGTAGAACCTCTTTTTACTTCATTGTCCTCCTCTGAGGATGAACCCCGTCTTCCCTGTTCCCATAGTATGTTTCTATGATAGCATTCTTTATTCTTTGGCAATTCATTTTTAATATATATTTTAATAAGAGGTGCTAGTATAAGCACCTCTAATCATAGGATAGGAGGATGATGCTTCAAGCTTCCCTTCAGCTCTCCCTTCTGACCAGGAACCTGAAACCAAGAGTGTTCGGATTCTTACAAGGTGCTAAGTCACTGGAATGGATATAATTATCTAATTTAGCATGATACTTAACAATTCTCTAGTTCAGTAATGTATTTACTAGAATTCCATGAGAGTCACACCTTTAAGAGAGCATACTTTTAAGGTGCTCCCACAAGCCCAGGGAGTATCCACAAGCCCACTCTCTAGGAGGAGTATGAATCATTCCCACTTCGACTTCTGTGCTGGCTGGAGACATTAGGAAGATGAGAGACTGGAGACATTCAGACAAGAGCTCTTGGGGACCAAAGGGAAAGGAAGGCCTCCAGAAAGCTAGCCGAGCCCCAAATGAAGGAGATAAGACTTGAAGGAGAAAATAAAGGATCTGGAGATAAGATTTGGAAAGAGATAGTAAAGGACTTTAACTCCTGGCTGCATTTGGGATTATTGAACTGAACTGAAACTAAGGCTGCCTCCAGAAGTTTCCCAAGAAACCTGCCCCCAAGAGAACAATTACAATCTAGAAAAACAGAATATTACATTTTGGTGCCCAATGTGGGGCAGACAGGATCCTGATTCAGTGGAAAAGTTTCTCTGACCCAGAAATTAGTGTGAGTAACAAGGAAACTTTGTTAAAGAGCTAAAGTAGAATTTCAGCGAAATGGGGCAAATTTTTAGAAAACAGCCTTCTATTTCTCTTCAAGGATAATGTTTAGAGAGCATTGTCAAGGTTATGAAAAGCCAAGGATTGATTATAATTTTGGAGGAGATCACTGAACTTTTAAAAACTGTGCAGGTCATGTGTCCTTATTTTTCTATGAAAAAAGAATTGAATCTAGAAGAGTGGGAATTAGTAGGAAAGCAATTAGGTGAACAATTCCAATCCAAACTCAATTTCCAAAGATACACTTCATACATACAATTTAATCCAAGTGGCTTTAAAAAGTATTAGACTAAAGAAAAGGAAGAAAGAACAGGAAGGGGAGTAACTAACTAAACTAGATGAAAAGGATGAATCAGATAACAATGGAGTTAAGTACAATTCTGAGCAACAGGAGCATTTCCCATCTCCTCCTCCCTCAATTAACCCTCCATGGGTGGAGGAAGAAGAAGGAGGGAAAGAAGCAGTGGCACAAACAGAATTGCCTGTGAAGCAGCCTATGACAAGATGAGAAAAAGCATTGGTTAAGGCTAAGAGAGAAGGACAAGATGTAAGTAATTTTATAGATGCATATTTTTATGGGGCTACATCCTCTTATGTTAAAATTTGGCTTATGAAATCCTAACCCCAAGTGATTGGAAATCCATAGCAAGGACATGTTTAGAACCTGGACAAAACTTGTTGTGGCTTTCATAGTATCATGAATTATGTAGGACTGAAGTCAGACACAATAGGCAAATAGGAGTTAATGTATAATTCACCTTTGACCAAGTAGCTGGTGAAGGTCAGTATGGAGAGAATTCAGAACAGATTAATTATCGCATAACAGTGTATGAGCAAATTTCTAATGCTGCAATAAAAGCTTGGGGTTCCCTCCCTGGACAAAAAGATTGAGGAGAAGTTTTCACAAAAATAGAGCAAGGTCCCAATGAACCTTTTGCGGATTTTGTGGGACATCTGCAAACTGCTGTAACAAGAACCATTAGAGAAAATGTAACTATAGAAATAATGACCAGACATTTGGCTAAGGAAAATGCCAATGAGGTTTTCAGAAGAATTATATGGAGACTACACAAAGATGCTCCTTTAGAGGAGATCATAAGATGCTGTGCTACAGTGGGCACCAATGCTTATTATACTCAGACTATGATGAATTTGGAAAGACACTAGGGTCCCTCTTGGCAAGGGACTTCTAGAGAAAATTGTCAATGTTTTCAATGTGGAAAAGTTGGACATCTAAGAGCTCAGTGTAAGATATGGAGATAGAGTGAGAAGAAAGGGTGAGAAAAGACCTAAAACTCTATGTCCAAAATGCCACAAGGGCTTACACTGGGTCTCAGAATGTAGATTAACCCAAGGAAATGAGAAGCGGGGCCCAGCTTCAGCCCCCCAGGTGGGGCATGATGGCAACTGAAGTTATACCCAGGGAACCTTTAGAAAGTCAGGACTCTGGTGTGATCAACCAACAGAAAAGCAATTAGATAGCAGAGATGGGTTGCAATTGGGGAGAATACAAGTTTTTTAAACCAACAGGGCAGTGTCCAATGCAAACAGCTCCAATGTAATTGCCAGATGATAAGAAGAGATTTTGAAAATGATAAACAGAAGGAAATTAGATAGGTTAACTGCTTGGGAGAGAGGATTTGCTTGTATTTTTACAGACAGAAGGAAACAGATGGAGAAGGAAACAGATGGGTGACAACAAGCACTTAGAGAAAGACAGAAAAAGAGAAAAATCTGGAAACAAAGGAGAAGAGCTAAGAACAAAATCTTCAGAAATCATTGGATTCTCTAATACAAGATAAGACTATTAAAGGACTTGAAAACCAGCAGGGATCATTGGATTCCTTGAGATGAAAAATTGTTGATGAGACTATTGCAGGACTTCAAAACTTGCAGGAATTACTGGATTCCTGTCACATGAACTAATGGACAATAGATTCCTTTTGGAGTATTTCTAGGACTTATGGACATGTATGAATTCCTCATGTTGATTCTTGTTATTTGTTACATCACTTCTAGCCTGTGTTATGTTACTATGTGTTTATGTAATTTATGTAATTATGTGTAATACCTCCCATATTGATGGATTTATGTATATCTATTTCAAGGTCATGACCACCCTATGTTCTAAATCAAAAGAAAAGAGGAGATGTTAGGATTCTTACAAGGTGCTAAGTCACTGGAATAGATATAATTATCTAATTTAGCATGGTACTTAACAGTTCTCTGGATCCATGAGATCCATGAATTCCATGAGATTCATACCTTTAAGAGAGCATACTTTTAAGGAGCTCCCACAAGCACAGGGAGTACCCACAAGCCCATTCTCTAGGAGTATATAAAAAGCCAGGATTCATTCAAGGAGAGGACTTCCCGGGAGAACTTCAGGGGACTTCGGAGGAGAGGGAGATTCAGGTCCAAAGAGGACATTGGGAGATTCAGAACTAGGATTGACTTCAGGAGATTCACAAGGCAGAAACCCACAATCCCACACTCTTGGAGGCTTAGTCAGATTCATTTGCATGTCTACCTTCATGCTGGAGACATTGGGACAATAAGAGGCTGAAGCTGGCTGGAGACATTCTGACAAGAGCTCATTGGGGAACCCAGGAGATAGATAGGCCTCTATTAAAGCTAGCCAGACCCCAGGAAAAGATTCAAGACTTTGAAGGACATAATATAGGATCTGGACTTTAACTCCTGGCTGGATTTGGGATTATTGAACTGAACTGAAACTAAGGCTGCCTCCAGAAGCTCCCCAAGAAACCCGCCCCCAAGAGAATGATTGCAATCTAGAGAAACAGAACATTACAGGAAACTTCATTTTCTTTCATTTTATTCTTTGAAATCTAATTCCTCCAAATCTAGTGGTGGCATGTCTATAGTTTGTATTTTTTCCTTACCATCTCAGTCTTGTATCTTAAAATACATTAGTTACATTGGCCTAAGACCAAGTATTCTTTATTGATCAAAATCAGGTACAAAATATTTATTTATGCTTCCTCTACCTTTTGATGAAAGAATTCAGTGCCACCTTTTGAAATCAAACTACTATTATTAGTATTACCATTACCATCATTATTTCAGAATATGTGTTAACTATCCATTATATGAATTCCCCCCCAAGATTTTCCATATTTAAGTGCTTATATTAAATGCTCAACTTTGAAAGGACATATTGTTTTTTTTCAAATACTATTTCCATGCAAAATAATCTAGCCCCTAATTAGAAACTAAAAGCTCTATTAGCCTCTGATGACTTTAAAATTAGAAAGTCAATAACCATTTGTGGTACAATGAGACATGTTCACTTAAGGGGACTTGCAATTATGCAGATGCCCATTCTACATCTGTTCATAACTATGGATACCAAAGAAACATCCTATCAAAATGTAAAATGATGGGATGAAGTTAGTTTGCTGGAATGAACTACAGAGAACCATACTGATATGAAATGTATACTGGATTAGGAGTTAGAGGACCTGAATTCAAATCCTACATTTGGCAACATCACCTTGGACAAATCATTTAACCACTCAAGACCAGAGTTTCCTCATTTTTATGCAGTGATTATAAACTCTGAGAATCCTTATTTCAACTCTCAGTCCCACTTAGATTTTCAAAGTTTAGCTAACTACATCTCTTTATCTGGATCCAATGGTAACTGAAGGATCAAAACTGATTCTCTAATGCTATCACTTTAAACCCCTGCTATATGCTTATCCCTCAAGACTATTAGTTAAGAATCAGATTAGTTAGATAATTTCAAGTAACTTTTAGAAAATAGTATTTATTAAGATTGACTGGCATAAAATATCCTTCCACTCTTCCATATATAAACACAGAGCCCAGGAAAATTTGGATTCAAGACTAAAGAAAACATGAAACAAAGGGACAGCCTTGTATTACTGTAAGTTCTTTTCTCCCATTTATGAGGGACTCAAGGAAGTTGTCCAAATATGGTAAATCTGTGCCCTGTGTATCTTGATTCATATCAACAGAAGGAAGGTGTAATGTTCCTTTGTCTCTCAATTGTAATCCTTCTCTGGGAGGTTTCTTTTCTGTAAATCCTTTTCTCTGGGAGCAGGTTTCTTGGAAGGCTTCTGGAGCCTCCAGCCAGAGTGAAGGTAGACCTAGGAATGAATCAGACTCTGCCTCCAAGAGTGTGGGATTGTGGGTTTCCCAGAAGTCAATCCTAGTTGTGAATCTCCATGAGCAGGCTTTTCCTTTAGTTTTTGTGAATCTGCTCTTGTCCAAGTGTCCCCAGTAGAATCTTGAATCCTCCTCTTCCTGAATCCTGGCTCCTTAAATCCTCCCAGAGAATGGGCTTTTGGGTAATCCATGGGCTTGTGGGAACTCCTTACAGACCAATGAGCAAGCTCCTTTTAAAGGTGTAAATTCCTTTAAAGATGTAAACTCCTTTCACAAATCTAAAGGTGTAAATTCCTTTAAAGGTGTGAACTAGAGGTGTGAACTCTGAGCTAAAGAATTGTTAAGTACCAACTAAGCACCTAGTAAGGAACCTAATAGGAAGGAGGGAGAGAGAACTGTTAGATAAAAGCTCTAGCAACCACAAAGCTATATGATAATGCAATACTAGCATTCTAATTGTGGGAGAAGAAACAAATGTACCTTCAGAATCTTTATGTCTTCAGAGGATATTGAAAGAGTCAAATAAGAAAAGCAGAGGTCATAGGAATAGATTATTTCTGTTCTAAGGTTTTTAAGATGGGAAGGATAAGAGAACATAAAAAAGAACAGTACTATAAAGCAGAAAGGAAGAAAAAGAGGGTAGAACTTACTATTTGTCATAATTAGGGTTTACGATAAGAGTACCCAAACATGGCTGGAGGGTATTGGTTATCAGATAAATGTCACTCTTATCTGAAAGGGACAAATGATCATTGCACATGCAAAGAGTTTAATTTAGAAATTCATCAAACTCTGGACATGTATACATATATTGTATTTAATTTATACTTTACCATATGTAACATGTATTGGTCAACCTGCCATCTGGGGGAGGGTGGTGAGGGGAAGGAGGAGAAAAATTGGAATAAAAGGCTCAGCAATTGTCAATGCTGTAAAATTATCCATGCATATATCTTGTAAATAAAAAGTTATAGTAAAAAAAAAGAAAGAAAGAAAGAAAGAAAGAAAGAAAGAAAGAAAGAAAGAAAGAAAGAAAGAAAGAAAGAAAGAAAGAAAGAAAGAAAGAAAGAAAGAAAGAAAGAAAGAAAGAAATTCATCAAACTCAAGAAGAAAATAAAACTGGGATTGAGGGATGAGATATTAAGAAGGATAATACCAAGGAAGAAGTAGCCACAAGCAAGACAAAATTCATTATTCTGAAGAAAGGAATAAAAGATGGGGATAAAAGTAAAAGAATCTAAGAGAGTGCCATTGATGATCACTTATACAATGGATAAATAAGCAAACTATGGGATATGAATGTAATGGAATATTTTTTGCAGTAAAAAAAAAAAAAAAAAAAAAAAAAAACTACAAAAGAGGCAATGATGTAGAGTTAAGTAAGTAGAATCCGGAAAACAATTTATCCAAGGACATTAACATTATAAAGAAAAATAACTTTGAAAGATTTAACTCTTATTAATGCAAAAACTAATCATATTTCTAGAGAACATATGATAAAGCATATTACCCATATCCTAACAGAGGTAATAAATGCAAGATGAGAAAAGAGACATATTTTTGGAATTGCAATCATGTGGATTCATTTTACTTAACTAATTTTTTTGTTAGAAAGATTTTTTTTTCCTCATTCAAATTTTAATGAAAGGTGGGAAATAACAATTAATTTTTAAAATTCAGTTTATGATTTTATTTATTTTTTATATTTTTTATTATTTTTAATTAATTTTTTTAGAGAAGCTTTTAGGAGTGTGGAATTCCCTAAAGTATGTAGGAAAGGCAAATTCTTAAAATTAACCTAGGATATATTTCTTTTCTCTTCTGGTAATATGACTATATTATACTTTTAATAAATATCTATCAATTTAATTTGTTTTCATTTTTGGGCATATAAATTGGTTATAAAGTTTCTATTTATCTCCTCTATGAATTCTTCTTATTCATTTTTTGGTTTTTCTTTTCTCATTCTTTTACCCAAGTTAGCTAATAAATGAGATGAGGTGAGATCTCTTAAGACAGTTGTGAAAATCGAGTATTGTTAGGTTCCTTACTAAGTGGTGTCGATACTTGCCAATTCTCTAGCTCAGAATTCACACCTTTGGTTCACACCTTTAAAGGAATTTCACCTTTGGAATACCCACAAGCCCATTCTCTGGGAAGATAAAAGGAGTCAGGATTCAGGAAAAAGGGGATTTGAGATTCTATTGTGGTGCTGACTGGGGATACTTGGACAGGAAAAGATTCACAAGAACTAAAGGAAAAGCCTGCTCATGGAGATTCACAACTAGGATTGATTTTCAGGAAATCCATAATCCCACACTCTTGGAGGCAGAGTCTGATTCATTCCTACATCTACCTTTGCTCTGGCTGGAGGTTCCAGAAGCCTCCCAAGAAACCTGCTCCCAGAGAAAAGGATTTACAGAAAAGAAACCCCTCCCTGAGAAGGATTGTAATTGAGAGACAACAGAACATTACATTTTTTGGCGCCCAATGTGGGTCAAGGGACGTTTGCTTATCCTGACTGGCTGATTCTTGAGCTCTTCAGGGAGCTATCCCAGACCTTAACATTTTAATTCTGAGCTAGAGAATTACCAAGTACCGACTTACTATCTAGTAAGGAACATAACAGAGTAAGGCTTCATTTATTTAAGATTTGGAGTAGGCCTGAAAGTCTTTGAGCATTGACTCAAGGGCATTCCTAAGTCCCCTTCCTACTATCCTCCCATGACATCATTTTCTCCCTACTTCAATCAAATATGGACAACTATGTTCTTGTTGGCCAAGTTCAATTTCTTGGGGTGTTCCCAAGTAAGTAAAAAAGTAAGACCCTCAGCCAATGAGGATGATGGTCAGTGGTGGGAGGGGTGTTTATGTTAGGGACTATTTAAAGTGTAAAACTTGTCCCAAAAGGTGCCTCCTCTTTTTTGATTGCTTGTTCTACTGAAAGGACACCTGATTCTCATGAGAATGATCAATAAACTTTTGTTTTGCTCCTAGAGACATCTTCAGCTTTTTATTAAATGTTGACCACTCACCATTTGGAGCCACAGTTTTGGGTGCTCATCTAGGATCACATGACTTGGTAAGTAGTCAAACTCTTGGGTGCTACTGGGACAGCACTCTGCCCTGATTTAGGTAGCCTGCCAGCATCCAGGGGCTTCTCTTTGCTCCCCAAGGTAAAGTGAGCCCAAAGTGGAGAGACTCAGAGCAAAGAAAAAGGGAGAAACTCCGTGGTAAAAATTCTGACCGGTTTGATGTGAGGACAGATCCATCAAGCAATTTGCTGTGCAGCAACCCAGAGATAAGGCCCCTATGAGCCCCTTGAGTCAAGTTACAGACTCTGGAGGGGTGCTCTGGACAAAATAGGATAGGCCTTCTTGGGTGACTGAGCTCAATTGGTAACAATTGACATGTTTGGGCATTTTGAAATTTAGATTACATCCAAATTCAATGGGTATGACCCAGTCCCAACCATCCGTCACAGAGAAAAATGAGAAAAATGATTATAAAATACCAATAGAAAGTCCTTTGGGAAATAAGTAATTGGAACAAACTGCCAAAATATAAAGGAAAAAGCAAGAAAACGATGATAAAGTATTGTTGCTTTGTCTGGGGTAACAACTATATTGGTGGAGACACCATTTGGCTTAAGATTTGGCACACCTTGAAGACTGGGTGTGCCAAAAACTAAATTTGTATGTTAATAGTAAAAAATCTGTTAATCCAGAGAGGCCCTATATGCTGGACTATGGCTCTTCAGCCCTGATAATGTTGAGTAAGAATCAAAATGAAAAGGGTGTAAAGAAGCAGACTTTAAAGACACAGCAATGAGACCAATTGTTATCTCTCCCTCCTACATACTTAGCCCTACCTCAGGAAGCCATGGCCTCTGGAACAGAAAGGGAAAGAGAAGACTTAATTCAATCAGCCCCTCCCAGGGCCCTGAGGGCACAGGAGGATTTAATTCAATTAACCCCACCCAGGCCCCTCCAAAAGGGACATTTGCTTCACTAAGGAAGGAAATAGAGCAAATTCAAAGTGATGTCCAAAATACCCTCTTCTAGAGTCCAAAACCCCAAGTCCTAAATTGTATCCCTTAAGAGAAGTTCCCTTGGCTCGAGATATGTGAATGCTCCCCTGAGCACCACAGAAGTCAGGGCCTTTAAGAAGGAAGTGAGGCTCTTAATAGAAGATCCCCCCCCCCCCCCAGGCTAGCAGAACAATTTGATTAATTCCTGGGTTCTAATCTTTTCACCTGGGGAGAACTTATGTCTACTTTGAATTTTCTCTTCTCACAAGCTTGAGGAAGATTAGGGGAGTAAGGAGTTCTTGAAAGACTCCCATCTGGAACCCTTGGTAAATTTAAGGATGGAACTCCACCAGGAGATTCGTGTGTTCTTAGTAGACACCAGGACATCAAGATATTCAGTGACCTGTTTGCCTGAGTGGATCAAATTATCTAAGGAGACCCTGGTAGTTTCTAGAGTTAAAAGAGAAATTTTTTTTGTACCTATGACCATGCCTTGTAAATTTTGGATGGGAAAAAGGGAAACATTGGGCAGATTTCTGCTCATCTCAGAAGCAGGAGTAAACTTGCTGGGGAGAGATTTAATAACTAAACTAGAAATTGTGTTGATTCCACATGGACCCAGCTATACCCCAGTAGAATGGCACTAATGAATGAAAAGCAGACTAGGATAAACTCTGAGGCTTGGGCAGGACCTGACAATCCAGGCAGAGCAAAATAGTCTGGATAAAAATCACATTGAAAGACCCTAGGGAGGTGGTAAGAGTTAAATAATACCCAATTTCACTAGAAGTAAGGAGAGGTTTACAGCCTATGATACAAGGCTTATTGGGAATTGGATTAATAGAACCCTGCATTTCACCCTTCAACACACCCATAAGTTCCCTCAAGAAGAAGGACAGGAAATACAGGTTACTCCAGGATCTAAAAGAGATTAGCAAAATCATTTTAGTTTCCCACCCTGTGGTTCTGGATCCATATACCATTGTGAGCGGGATTCCTAGTTCTGCTAAGTGGTTCAGTATATTGGATCTGAAGCATGCATTCTGAAGCTGCCCTTTAGAGGAGAGTAATAGAAACCTCTTTGCCTTCCAAAGGGAAGATCCACAGGCTGGAACGAAGCAGCAAATGAGCTGGAGCATCTTGCCTCAAGGCTATACTGAGTCCCTGAATCTGTTTGGTCAAATCCTAGAAAACTGCATGGGAGACTTCCAACCAGTAATGGGGACTTGGGATAATCTACTAGTAGTGGGGGATACAAGGGAACACACCAGTAGTTATACCATTGATTTATTAAATTTCCTGGGAGGATTGGAGTTTAGGGTATCAAGAGAGAAATTACAGTTTATAGAGAGGGGAGATGAAATACTTAGGGCATGTGATTAGTGAAAACAGCAAGAGATTGGACTCTGGCAGAATTGAGGGACTATTACACACACCCAAACCTAAGACAAAAATAAAAAAGAGCTATGCAAACTTCTGGAGTTAATAGGATATTGTAGGGCATGGATAGGTTCTTTTGCTGCTATCACTAAACCCTTGTATAAGCACCTGCTGGAGGAAAGTCCAAATTCTATCATGTGGGATCCCGAGAGTGATCAGAGGTCTGAGGACTTAAGACGTTTGTCAATTACACTACCTAGATTGGCTCTCCCCACATTGGAAAAACCTTTCCACCTGTTTGTCAATGTTGAGGGAGAGGTGGCTTTGAGAGTTCTTGCTCAAATAAGAGGAGAACACAGAAGATCAGTGGCTTTCCTTTCTAAAGTATTAGAGCCTGTAGCCAAAGGGTGGCCCACCTGTGTACAAGCAGTAGCTGCTACCACTCTGTTGGTAGAAGAGAGTAGGAAGCTCAGCTTTGAAGGCAGTCTTATAATGAGTGTCCCACATCAAGTAAGGACAATACTATATCAGAGGGCTGGAAGGTGGCTCACAGATTCCAGAATTTTGAAATATGAGGCAATACTATTAGAAAAGGATGATCTAGTAATCACCCAAGATCATAATCTTAATTCTGCCTCCTTTTTGTCTCCTGGAACAGAACCATCCCCAGGAGAAGAACATTGCTGTGTAGAGTTAATTGATTTTCAAACAAAAGTAAAAGAGGATTTATAGGGGAGTAAATTGGTTTAAAGATGGCTTTTCTAGGATGGTAGATGAGTCTCAAATATTTGCTGGTCATAGTGGACCATTTGACCTCATGAGTGGAGGCATTTCCCTCAGCCCGAACAACTGTCTCAAAAGTAAGGTTTTATTAGAACAAATAATACCCAGAGATGGAGTAGTGGAGAGGATAGGCTCAGATCAGGGAAGACATTTTTCAGTACAAGTATTTGGGAAGAAAATAATCACCTGGGATCTCCACACTCCTTGGAATTCTCCCTCTTTTGGGAAAGTACAAAGGATGAATCAAGAATTAAAACAGCAACTGTCTAAATTATCTTTAGAGATCCAACTACCTTGGACTAAATGCCTTCCTCTAGCTCTGGTCAGATGTACGATGATTTGGGAAGAGGGAAATGGAGTTTAGATACCTCCATTAGCCAGACTGGAGATGAAAATGGGTATGGCCCCCAGAAAGAATAATTAAAGAGTATGGGCTTTACACTCTTTATACTTTATATATGCTTTATACCCAAGGTATAAACCGTCTTTCCTTCATATGCTAAGATTGCTATTTTGTTTGCTACCTCTCCACTTTTAAGTCTTCTCTTTTTTTCCATGGTAAACATCTCAATTTCCTCCATTTCTTCTTGCTCTATAAAGAATATATTTCAATGGCAGAAACTAGGCATGGACCCACATTTAACACCACATACTAAGATAAGATCAAAATGGGTCCAAGATTTAGGCATAAAGAACGAAATCATAAATAAATTGGAGGAACATAGGATGGTTTACCTCTCAGACTTGTGGAAGAGGAAGGAATTTGTGTCCAAAGGAGAACTAGAGACCATTATTGATCACAAAATAGAAAATTTTGATTACACCAAATTAAAAAGTTTCTGCACAAACAAAACTAATGCAAACAAGATTAGAAGGGAAGTAACAAATTGGGAAAACATTTTTATAGTTAAAGGTTCTGATAAAGGCCTCATCTCCAAAATATACAGAGAATTGACTTTAATTTAATCAAGCCATTCTCCAACTGATAAATGGTCAAAGGATATGAACAGACAATTTTCAGATGATGAAATTAAAACTATTTCCACTCATATGAAAGAGTGTTCCAAATCACTATTGATCAGAGAAATGCAAATTAAGACAACTCTGAGATATCATTACAATATCATTACACACCTGTCAGATTGGCTAAGATGACAGGAACAAATAACGATGAATGTTGGAGGAACTGTGGGAAAACTGGGACACTGATGCATTGTTGGTGGAGTTGTGAAAGAATCCAACCATTCTGGAGAGCAATCTGGAATTATGCCCAAAAAGTTATCAAAATGTGCATACCTTTTGACCAGCAGTGCTATTACTGGGCTTATATCCCAAGGAAATACTACAAAAGGGAAAGGGACCTGTATGTGCCAAAATGTTTGTGGCAGCCCTTTTTGTAGTTGCTAGAAGCTGGAAGATGAATGGATGTCCATCAATTGGAGAATGGTGGGGTAAATTATGGTATAAGAATGTTATGGAATATTATTGTTCTGTAAGAAATGACCAACAGGAGGAACACAGAGAGGCTTGGAGAGACTTACATGAACTGATGCTAAGTGAAACGAGCAGAACTAGGAGATCATTATACACTTCAACAATGATACTGTAGGAGGATGTATTCTGATGGAAGTGGATATCTTCAATATAGAGAAGAGCTAATCCAATTCCAATTGATCAATGATGAACAGAATCAGCTACATCCAGAAAAGGAACACTGGGAAATGAGTATAAACTGTGAGCATTTTTTTTTGTTTTTCTTCCCAGATTATTTTTACCTTCCGAATACAATTCTTCCTTTGAAACAACAACAACAACAAAATTTGGTTCTGCACATATATATTGTATCTAGGATATACTATAAGATATTTAATATGTATGGGAATGCCTGCCATCTAGGGGAGGGGGTGGAAGGAAGGAGGGGAAAAATTCAGAACAGAAGGGAGTATAAGGGATAATGTTTTAAAAACAAAATTACCTATGCATATGTACAGTCAAAAAAATGTTATAATTATAAAAATTAATTTAAAAAAGAATATATTTCAATTCCTTTTCTCATGCTGATCATCCTCTTCTGGAGACTCTGTGACCTATGAATATTCTTCCTAAAATCTATCACCCAGAAATGGACATACTATTCCAGATTTAGTTTGATAACGACAGAGTACAGTATGAACATCTCCTAATTTGTTCTTAACCAGAGATGTTCTGAACACAGCCTGCACTGCATGTTGCCCACACAGCTCCTAAGTGAAGCCCAAACTAGATTAAAATGTAATGGGAAATGTTTAACAAAATAAATAAAAACACAATACAATGTAGATAATATTAATCTGTGGTTTCCCAAGTCAATATTCTCTTATCAGCATCTGTTTCTATTTTAGTTTGACACTACTGTTCCAGACACTAGATCTCTCTAAATTCAACTTAACATCATGTCAACTATTTGGTTGCCTGTCATCTTATGGCCTCAGAGTTTTTCCACTAAAATCCTCAGATTTTTTTGCAGACAAACTATTATCTTGCCATACTCCTTAATTTTATACTGGTGAAATCATTTTTGGAACAAATTTATCCTTTTTAATTTTCAGATCATTGAATTTGGTCCAACATTAGGACCCAATAAGATTTTTTAGTATCCTGACTCTCTCTTAAATGATAACTATGTCCTCCAACCTTGTGTCAATAAATTTGATAAGCAAGACACAGATTCTTTCATTTAGGCTTTTGATTTTATTAAATAGCACTTAACGGCTAGAGATTTCCTTATATTTGACAATTAGAACAATTCATGTTTTAAATCTGCTAACTGCATTACAGCCTAAACCAAATCTCTCCATCAAGTACATCAGGAGAATGTGTTAGTGAGATCTACATAATCCATAATAACAACATTCCCCCAATAAATTTGCCTAGTCATCCTGGGGGAAGGAGGGAATTAAAATGAGGCCATTCCTATATTACTTGTTCTTCAGTAAGCTGTCATGATTGTGATTAAAACTTCCTTTTCTGGATGTTCATTAACTAACCATCCCTTTAATAACACATTCTATAATTTTTCAGGAAATAAATTGAGTTCAAGTACAGTTTTCAGATTCTAATCTCTGCTATTATTTTCTGTTCTGTTCTATCTAGTCAAAATATTATTCTTCTTTTCAGAAAAAAAATAATAACAATAATGATTAAGGAAAGAGATGTTCTGTCTTCCCATCAGCTACTAACAGTGTGCTGTCCAAGTTCAAGAGAGTATTCTGTTTTTTAGGGGTTATTCTTGGCAAAAAAAAAAAAAAAGCAAAACGTTTTCTATTCACATAAGTTCTTTAACAATGATGAACAAACACAAACAAATATATATATAAACAAAAGGTAGCAACAAAATTTCCCCATTTGTTTCCTCTTCTGTACTTCTTCCATATAAATATCCTATCTACTACACTTATCATGACATCTTTTTATATATAAGTTGAATTGCTACTTTGCTACTCAAGATGCAAAATTTCTGAGGAAATTTAGAATGTAAGAGTCCAAATTTTACTATTCTGTCTATGATTAGAGAAAAAAAATCTTAGTTTTGCCAAGTTATAAACATTTTGAAGGCAAGGACTATGCTTTATTTAACTTCTCATGTTTGGGGCATTGTAGACACTCAATGAATATTTGATGGCTGTATGGAGAAAGGTGTAGGTCAGTTGTCTGCTCTACTGATCAAAACAGGTTGTTCCTTAGGATTGGCTCCTCACCAGACTTAGCTGCCAACAAATTGTTGTGTAGGACCTCTGACAGTCTTTTGATCCTTTGAAGCTTATCAATAAAAGCATCCCTTAGAGATATTTCAGGTTCAATTCCAAACCACCATAATAAAGTGAATATTGCAATAAAGGTTATTAAACAAAATGTTTGTTTTCCCTGTGTATATTAAGCATATAATAATATGTCTTTTTTAAATGTACATATCTTAATTTTTAAAATACTATATTGCTAAAAAAAAAAAAGCCATCATCTGAGCCTTCAGTGAGTCATAATCTTTTTGCTGATAGAAGGAACTATAATAATAGTTCTGATAGACTTGTTCAATGCAGAATTTCCACAAACCTTCAATTGATATTAAAAAAAATACGTCTACAAGGTACAAAAAATGAAGTACAATAAAAAGAGGTACACCTATACTCATTCACTTCACAGACTCCAGAAAAGAATAAATGTAGCAGAAAGAGAAAGATGTGTGTTTAGGGCTAAATAATGACTACCACTTGAAGGATTATAATACTTAAACCTCCTAACTCAAAAATTTCTGGAGAAATAAATGATTTGCCATAGTGAGCATGCTTTGAGATGTGATCTCCCATAGGTCAGTCTTCTGCTACAAATATATAAAAATCAAACCTATTATAGGAAGGCCTAGCAATTTTCATTAGTAGAATTAGCACCATGTCTGGCTTGTGTTAGGTGCTTAATAAATGCTTTTCAAGTGAACGAATGAATGATTACCTTCCTGTATCTAGTAATCTAAAAAATGACTATTTTTAATAATAGAATTTTAACACTAGAAATTTATCCTAGAAAAGGAGGCAGAATGAATAATATGGTCTGTAGATAGAAATATAGTTAGGGCAATTTTGACTCTATCTGAATACTTTTACTCAGAGTGACAAACTGCAATCACTTTCTTATAACAATGTGGCTATTATTCTTTTTGCTAAAATAATCACATTTGAAACTCTTTGAGTATTTAACAGCCATCTTTCCTGCTACATCAACCCAAGGAGCAAAATAAAATGAATTACTAGGTCCCCTATCTTTTCTACTTTCTTCAAATTAGATGGAGAATGGGCTATTAGTTAATTAACTTCAAACTGCCCTTAAGTTTTTATAAAACAATCTGACTTTTGCACATTATAAGAGTCACATTCCAACAGAAGAGATTAGACAGAAGACACAAAAACTGCCTTTGCTCAGTCATTAAAATCTTTGTCTAGTCTTCAGGACCTGTGATTCCCCTAGTAACTACATGAATATGTTCACCTACAGCTAGGTCAGCTTCTATGGCAGCTGTTCTCATTAACCTTTCTTTTGGGCAAGCCCCTAAGGCATTTTCTGGATTGGGTATGAGATGATTCACTCCTGGCTCTGCTGTTAAGGTGTTGCCTAACCTTGAGAAAGATGATTAACCTGATTTCTCTCTTAGAGGTAGAATAAGAATCTGTCTGTGGTTTGAGTGTGAGGAACTCAGTCTCTCTATTAAGGGAGATGGTCATCAGCTACATTTTGCCTTGCAGGAAATTGCCTCTAGGCCTTTAGAAATTAAGTAGCTTTTGCAAGTTCACACTGACATGAGGTATCAGATGAGACAGATAAGACTTGAACTTAGTTTTTATTAACTTTGAGGCTGGCTTTCTAGCTATTATGCCATACTGTGTTATCTATCATTCAAAATGAAAGAACTTTCTGCTGATTGCCCCAAATACTCTTATTTAATTCTTCCTATGACTGATGATAAAAAACAAAAAATTTTGTTGTTTACATTGTTGTAATATAGTTGTTTAAGTTGTGTCTGACTCTTTGTGATCCCATTTAGGGTTTACTTGGCAAAAATATTGGAGTTGTTTGCCATTTCCTTTCCCAGAACATTTTTTAAGATGAGGAAACTGAGGCAACAGGGTAAAGTGATTTATCCAAAGCCAGTAAGCGTCTGAGGTCAGATTTGAACTCAAGAAAACTCTTCCTGACTCCCAGCCAGGCATTTTATCTACTGAATAACCTACCTCTCCAAATATTAGGTTCCTTGTTATTTCTTCAGTCATATTCAATTCTTTGTGACTCCATTTGAAGTTTTCTTAGCAAAGATATTGGAGTAATTTGTCATTTCTTTCTCTAGGTCATTTTATAGATGAGGAGACTGAGGTGAACAGGGTTGGAACAAAAAGGCCAAATAATGAAGTAAAGCTAACATGGCTGATGGCAATGGAGCCTTTCCCTTTTGAGCACCATGCTTCTAACCAACTAAGCTAATTAATTAGCCAC
This sequence comes from Sminthopsis crassicaudata, assembly GCF_048593235.1. NCBI lineage: Eukaryota > Metazoa > Chordata > Mammalia > Dasyuromorphia > Dasyuridae > Sminthopsis > Sminthopsis crassicaudata. The sequence goes on from NC_133620.1 coordinate 225,194,654, forward strand.
AACCACCACATTTTCATTGACTAATGCTAAGATTTTAGCTTAGTGTTAAATCTACCCATATTTCTACTTTAAGGAATATCATCCATAGCAATTCCTTCAAGCCCTTCTCATCTCTGTTTCTCTCTTCAAGTGAAGTTTCTTTGTTTTGTGGGAGCAAAGTCAAATGCCATAGTTATCAATGAGAAAATTAGTGCACTACAAGTCATTCTGTAATACTTGCTAATGTAATGCTGGAGAAACTGAGGCAAGATAGAGATTAGGGAGTTTTTAAAATTTTATTTAAAGGGAGAGATTTACTGGGACCAAATGGATCCATGGTTTAGTCTAGGACTGAATGAAGCTATGGTCTCCAAGAATCCAGTATCCAGCCAGCATCCAGCAGCCAATTCGAGTTCCCAATGACATATTTTTATACACAGTAGTTAAACAAAGGCAGGGGGTGGAGTCCAAACTCTGGTGAGCGGGAATCTCCAGGCAGGAACCATAAATTCAGTTCTGACAGGTTGGGGGGGGGGGGGTAGGACCATAAATTCTAACAAACTAGGAGTTAAGAAAATGTCTGCCTATAGACACAAAGTCTGGAGTCCCCCTTTCTGAGTTTGTACATGGACAATTTATAACCTTAGAGCAAATAGCCCTTAGTGATATTAGTCTTCATGAACCAGAAACGGGCGGGGGTTTTGCAAATAAGGAGATTGAAGCAGAACAATTAAGCTGAGGCAGAACCAATTTAGGGAAGCTGAAGCAGGACAAATTAGGGAAACTGATGCAGAACAATTTAGGGAAACTGAGGCAGAACTAATTTAGGGAAACTGAGTCAGGACAATTAGAAGGGAACTGTAGCACAACATTACAAGCCATATTTAATATTATTATATTTTATTACCTTTTCTTTTTCTGCAACAGCTTACCTAGTCATAAGTACCAGCTGCCTTGAGATAGAATTCAAGTTTAAAAAGTTATCACATAAAACCAAGGATGCTTCAAATTCTTCTATAATTCTACTTGTATCCTGAATAACAGATTTTATGTCTAATATATCAGTGCTCTGAGCAGATTAAGATAGGTTCTCTATGGGTGCCATAGTGATTAAGAAAGTTTGCATACTATGATATCCTGTAGTATCAATTATCCTTACTTCATTGTGGATGGCAACATTATTTTAAAACGATCCCACAATTTTATGAGTCATTATCACACAAGTTGAAGAATTCTGAAAGTAAAATTGTATCCTCTGAAACAGAAGTGATAGACAGAAATCACATTCCATATTATCAAATCATAATCAGAAGCCTTTTTAGTAATATTCAGCATCACCTAAAATAGCACAACTTTGGGAGATTTCTCAGACTTTAAATCCTATCCAATAAATGGGAATCAGAATATTTTTATTTAAATCCCACCTAAAACTAAGACTGCAGAGCTGATCTGGGATGAGGAACAGTAGAGGTGAAACATCTTACTTTTATAAAATGCAAGTCTCTTTAAGTAATAATAGGTCCCTCACCATTCCTAGAAATATATTTTAATTACTTCCTAACCTTAAAAAACAAGTTTCTCAATAAGAAATGAAAAAAAATATCAAATTATGCTTTAAATATTCATAATATAATGTTATTTGGTAGGAGATAGAGTCAAAGGGGAACAGACAATTAATAGTTCCATTCCTATAGGAATATTTTACTTCTTCTAATAAATATTTTTTTAATTTATTTTAATAGGCATTTTCCTTCAGATTAAAAAATCAAAATTCCTAGAAGATATGGCTATTGTTACATATTGTCTTTGAAGATTAATATTTATAGAGTCTTGAAACCATATTTAGAGCATGTTGAATACTCAAAGAAAATCATTAGTGTATCTATCATGTGTATCATAATTTAACAATTTAAATCAGTCACATAAGCAATGCAGAAGGAAATACTTGCCTTAATATTGAAATATAGTTTTGTTTGTGAAATAATTATGTCTTCCAAAAATGAGTTTTATAGTGTTATTTATTTAACTTTGAAACCAGGACAGATAGTCCTGATAACCTAGTTACACATGCATTCTTCTCTGAATGTCAATAAACTACAGATTCATAGATGGTTTGAATTTCTTCTCCCTTACATTCAACATGATGGGTGAATGACTGAATTAATTAATGAACTAAAAAGTATTCCTTAAGTTCTTACTTAGTGTCAGACACTTTGCTAAGCATTGGAGATATAAACATAAATAAGTAAAATAACTCATATTGTCAAGAAGATTATACAACCCTAAGGGAAAAGATACACATATAATGGAAAAACAGATAAGGAATCAGAGAAAGGGATTGGTCAAAAAAGTCAGAAAAATGTATATTGCAGTCAACGGTCTGTAATTTGACATGTCCTTTTTTAGTAACAGATGTTGGTTTGATTATTGCTCTCAAAGCTAGATTAGGAAGGGGACAAAGAAAATTTATACATGTAATGGCTTGGCATAAAAATGATCGGGAAGTATTATAGTGGGTCTGAGAATGAAATGATATGAAAACTGTTAAACCATAAGAAGACCTAGGGTCAGATGGAATACCGAGTAAGAGATGAAAGCTAGAATCCAAAGACAAGGACATCTGAGGTTGATGGGGGAATAGCATGTTAAGAACAAATCTAGTCACAAAAGAAGCAGAGACTGATTTTCTCTGTTTAACAAACAGTTGGGGAAAAAATAACTGCACCAAAGTTGACAAAATATTTAGTCTTTTCCATGGGTGGTAATTTGATAAAGCTGAAGGAGCTATAAAGTATGACTACATGACAAAAAATTTATTTAAATATTACAAAATTATAAAAATCCAGTAGGAATTGAATAAAGATACAGCTCTTCATGGGAATGGAAAGTTCATTGTACATTTTGACCTTTTCAATGTACTGATCAGGTATATTGATTTTTTTTCCTCTTTACAAAATATTATTTATTATATGGGATGGTTCTCTGAGAAAGGGAAAAAGTATATTTTATATAACTAAGATCATGTAAGAAACAGAAGGTATCAATAAAAAACAAAAAGAAAAGGAATTGAGTTAAATCTGCCAATTAAAGATGAGCAAGCATAGTTTTGCTTCCTGAAAAAATTCTAACATTTGCTATTAATAAGATTTTTTTGTGAACAGTTAGAAAAGAAAGAAGAATCTTTTTTTCAAAAAAATATTTGAAATAATCTTCCTTAAATGTATATTAGGTAATATGGACCTAGTTTTATGACCTAGTTCATCATATACTAAATATATTCAGAACTGGCTGACTGACTGGATCAGGAAAATGAAAGGATTGGAAAACATTCTACATGAGGATTTGTTGAAAGAATAGAGAATGCTTAGCATAGAGCAGACGTTAAGTAGGTAGGGGGGAATGTGATTTTCCAAATATTTAAAAAGAAATTAAATGGAAGAAGAATAAGTACTATTTTTATTGACCACAAAATGCAGAAAAAAATTCTTATAACCAACAATGGCAATCCTGCAAAATTGAGTATAGTCCTACAGAGTGAAAAAAGGATATTTAATAGAATGCAATCCTTTCAAATATCGCCAATATAAGGACCAGGGTTGGCTAGAATTTTTGAAGTAGAAACATAGGAAACAAGTGAAATGTAGAAAGGTAAATGCATTTGAGTTAATTAAAGGGATTAAATGATAGCTAGGTGCTTATGTTCTAATAGGAAAATGAAGAATTATTTCTTTGCCATCCCGCTGTCTTAAAGAGTCAAAAGGGAAGTAAAGAAGCGCACATTTAGGCAATAGTTGTGATTTTTTCCTCTTTTATTGTTTTTAAGAAGGAAAATAACAAGGAAGGCGAAAACAGAGCATAGTAGGGAAGAAATAAGGAAAGAGAGAGAAAATTACTATTTCTCATTACAGAAACATATATACATATATATATATATATATATATATATATATATATATATATATATATATATAAAACCATGGAAATGAAAGCACAGGGAATGAACACTCAAGAAACATACCTGGAAAACAAAAATTTACCTAGAGTTAAAATGAGGGACTGGAGCAAATTTTATTGTAAAATCAATGAATTGAGTGTGCAGTTTAAAACTTAGGAAGACATATCAAAAAATACAAAAAAATTATGGTTGTTAAAGAAGAATGAAATGGACAAAAGACTGTTCCCCTCATCCCTGGATCAAGGGGCCTCAGGCTTATAGGAAAATGTTGCTTAAACTAAATTAAGGGAAGTGTTTTACAAAGTGCTTGCTCAACTATGTTCAGACAGAATACTTGCCTAACAATGTCAGACATCCTGTAAGCCCCCTATTTTTCCCCTTGTAAGCGGAAAGTTGAGTCACTGTAACCGCAAGGCTGAACAAGGATCCTTATAAGCCTGTCCCTTCTTCTGTTTGGGGTGGAATTCTATCGAGAGGTCCATCCAGGCCAGTAATAAACGCTTCCTAAATTACGAACACCTTGGCTGTCTTGAATTTTATTGCCTGGGCTATCTCACTTGGAGGTCCCACTGAGATAAGCCTTTAGCTTGGTCTGACAGCCAATCCCTCTCCTTGAAGGTGAAAGAAGTTACAGATCCTAGGGGATGGCCACCGAGAGATGTTCCACGGCCCCAGTTTCTAGTAATCTTTTTCTGCAGACCAGGCGACTGAGACCCAAATTTTTTAATTCAGTTCAAAATTGGCACAGAGTGTCCTAAAAGCCAGTTCTGGTTAATAAGATTTTGAGGGGCCCTGCAGTTGCCTAACTATCCTGCAGCAACCTATCTGGTCTGGTAAGTCCTCCTGTATCTGTAGCAAGTGGCTAAGCTGGACATAGCGGTAAACGCGCTTGCTGACCTTCACGGGACACCATGTGACGGTCCTGAGTGTCTAAATCTGGACATATCTGGTCTGATTTGATTCTGAGCACCTTTTTGGGGCACTCTTCTAGTTATATGTGTTCTGTGTGATTTGTCGTCTGTTTTGCTGGTTGAAGAGCTCTGTTAAAATTTTTAAGAACAATATTTGCAACTATGCTTAATATAAAATTGTTTGTGATTTCTAACTTTTAATCTGTTGCATTAATTTGTAAGCAAAAGCAATAGGGCTTAAAAAAAAAAAACTGGCAGAAAAGTTCTTCTCTGAGAAATCAGGGGAGTTTTCAAAGCCTGCTAGAGTAAAGAGCAATAAAATTCAAGCTCTGCCTGGACAGATAAGAGAGATGCTAATTGCTGTCAGGCAAACATTTAGGCAGGAAAAAAAAAAAGTTTTGGTTTGATTCGTTTATTTGTTAATGTAAGTTATATTTCAAATCCAGCTCTGTTGGACATATGTGGATTTTGTGGAGTTTTGAGCTATTCACTATATAATATGAATTTTACAGGTTTTGAAGGAAAAAGGAAAGAGGAATGTGATTTAGGAAGGATTGATTTGTAGGAGCAATTAAAGGTTTGCATGATTTTAGGAAGTAAGAGAAAGATTTTTGGCAGCAGAAAGAAGAGGGGGGAGAGAGAAACGGGAAGAGGCTCCTTTGTCTTCAAAGGTAAAGATTCAACTCATCTACCCCCCCACTGCTTTCTGCTATCTTAGCAGTGGAGCGTCTAGTTAAGAAAATTGTTGGAGATTGTTTAAGTATGTAGCATGAGAGAAGGAGAAAGTTGGAAAACTGGTAGACTTGGGAAGAAACTTGATATTGGGAGAAAGTAAATAAACTGATGGGCTAAATCTTGAGAAGATTCCTGTGTAGTAAATTGAGTGGGGAACCTGAGGAAATTTTTATCCAGAGGAGCAGTGGGGAAAGGGTGGACACATGGAATCCTTTCCTCCCCTCACCCCCCTAAGTGTGTTCCAGCCGTTTTTTTTTTTTTTTTTTGTTGTTGTTGTTGTTGTTTGTTTTTTTAAATCAAGTTACTGTCAGTGCAGCAAACTGATTTAAAGGGGCAGGCTTACTTTTAGGTTAATTGACTGAATATTTGTTTCTTGATAGATGATAGTTTTCTTGTTTGAAGAATATGGTCATAAATGTGATCTATATTTTGGTAGGATTATTTCTAAAAGTTTAAAGAATATTTCAGATTCTCTTATGTGGTATTTGGACATTCTGTATAAGTTTTAAATCGATTGTATTGGGTCATCCTGAGATTATTTCAAGGGCCTCTGAAAACAATAGATTTTTCTTTGTCCTTTTGAAAATGTTTCTGTTATGGCCAATATGCAATTTGGGATATTTTTCTATATATTGGGTATTTTAAAAGCAAACTGATTTGTATGTATAATATTACTATCTATTTGGATGTGATAATTGTTTAAGTTGTGAACTTATTGGGACAAATTTCTTACTGTTATCATTATAAGGTTGTGGGAAACATTTGTTTAGGATTTATCAGAAACTTGATGAATGGAATCTGTTATTGGAGGTAACATTTCTTGGGCTTATAGTTAATTATTTAATGCTATTTGGAATTTTTAAGGCTCCACCCTCTGACAGTGGGACAATTGATTGGGATAAAACTAGGTTAAAGCTATTTTATCCTCTTTGTGCTGAAGGTTGAGTTTTGACTGCTGATATTATGTTATAGTTATGTCCGTGCAATTTTTTTCCTCCTGTAACTGATTTCTAGGATCAGAGCAATGGTCAATAAGAAACAGTTAATGCAATTCAATTATGTCATACCTTGCTATTTTCAGTCTGATTATATGTAATCATTGTACCCTAAATGCTTAGGCAAATAGCCTGGTCATCTGTTACTAGACATTTGTGTTTTGTTTTTTTTAAGGTTTCAGTGTAATTAGCAGTAGTCTGTGAGACCTAACTGATGTTAAGACTTGAGACTACAGTCGTTTGCCTGTCCTGTGAAGCAAACTCATCTCTTCACCTAGGGAGCTGCTGGCCAATCCATTTTGGCCTCTTCATATTTTGCAGCAGTCTGGTGGACTAATCTTTCTATCTCAGGCTGTTCTTTATTTGTTAGATTTGTGTCACATCACGGATATTAACTTGCTTCTGGGACCTTGACCAGCTTTCATTATCAGTATGATTATCAACCTCTGCCTGGACTGAGAGCCACCGACCATCTTCGCCAGGATGCAGTTTTGACTGAGAAGCTTTGTCCGCTCACACCTGATGGACTGATATGGGGGACTGTGGGAATAGTTGATGACTGACTGTTAAACTTTGCCTGGGTCATCTGTTACTGTGTGTTTGAGATATGGGATGGGAGTTGTTAAAACTATGTAACTATTACTGTTATTTATATTTGAGGGATTTTTAGGAAACTTATTATACTAGTCTGTTATGTATAGGAATTTTGATTCACTCTTGGGATTTATATGTGGAATAGTCATTTGATCATTCCTTTCCATGAGAAAAAAAAAGGAGGAAGAGATAGAGCACTGGGAAACTGGTATATTTTTCTCAAAATACCTGAAAGAATGGAAACCCCTAGTTCCTACTCACTTTGCCTTAGGTATTTCTGCCCTACTTCCTATCTCATAGTTCAGATGCGTTAGCTTTGGAACCCCTTATTCTGTCAGAATAGCCCTGGCAAACTAGTCTTGGGATTATTTTTTAAGAAACAACCAGAAATCAGACACCTTGGGACTGGCAGTCTCTCTGATCTGGTTTTCCAGGCCTGTAACCCCATTTCTTTAGTATTTCATCAATCTCAAAGGACCTTGTAGTTTGATATCAGGCCTCTAAAAGTTTGGGGTTTATCTGCCTTGATGGTCTAACTGTGCCTAATCTGCTCTGCAATCTGATCCTTTCTGCAGCCCTGTCTGTTCCTCTGGGCAGGGACAGGTGAAGCTACTCCAAGCCTGACCCTCTCCCCTAAAGAGGGTTGCCCCTCTGAATGGGCCTTGAGCCCTTGAGCCTGCTGCTCTGTAAGCAGAGACTGAGTTAAGTGCACAAATGACTGCAGATCACCTAACTCACAATGAACTGTCCATCTCAAACTGGATTCTTTGGCTGAGATGGTGCCCCAACTGCAGAGGACCTGACATGCTTGCACAAGGGAGCCTTTGTACTGCTGTTAACTCTGGGGTTATCAGGGAGAAACTTGTCCTTGCATTTTTTTTCTATTTTATTTTGGTTTATTTGCTTCACATAGGATTCAGAAGAGAGAGAATGTAGAATGTTGTGCCACAGTCCTCTTTAATTGTCCTGACTCAGTTTCCCTAATTGGTTCTGACTCAGTTTCCCTAAATTGTTCTGCCTCAGTTTTCTTAACTGTTCTGCCTCAATCACCTTAGTTGCAAAACCCCACTCTGGTTCATTGAAGACTGAGGGCCATTTGCTCTAAGGTTATAAATTATTAATGTGAGACTCAAGATAAGGAGGAGTTCAGAGTTCCTGGCTCCTATCAGAATGTCCAGTGTCTCCCACCACTCTGTCAGAACCAGATTGATAGTCTGTTCCCATTCTCAATGTTCTGACTCTGCCCCTGCCTTGGGCTACCCCTGTAGCTGAGCCATGTGTGTATACATGTAACTAAGAACTCACATTCATCACTGTATACTTTGAGATGAGAGTCCTGTCCAGTCAATCAAACTCTCCAATTAATAGAATGTTGGGAGCTCTCTGACTCTATCTTGCCTCAGTTTTTCTGGCCTTACATTTGTCTTCTTTGTCTTGTCTCAGGTCGATGCAGACATTAGGACTCTAGAGAGTCTCATCACCCATTTAGAAAAATCAGTGGACTCCCTAGCGGAGGTTGTATTACAGAATCACCGTGGGTTAGACTTGCTGTTCATGAAGCAGGGCGGACTGTATATGGCACTAGGAGAATCTTGTTGCTTCTACTCAAATCGGTTGGATGTCATTAGGGAATTGCTCGCCTCCTTGCCTAAGTGGTTGGATGACGGGGAGGCTAATTGTAAAGCTTCAATGTCCTGGTATCAGTCACTCTATAACTGGTCCCCCAGTTGACCACCTTCTTTTCAGGAATCACAAGTCAGTCCTCTTGTTCCTTCACCTCCTCATAGCTCCCTGCATAATTAAGTGCCTCACCTCTTACCTTCAGGATCACATAAACCCCAAAACTTGTCACCCTCAAGATGACTTATTCCCCGTTGGCTTCAGATGAGTCACAACTATGAACATAAAATGGGGGGAGTAAAATGGACAAAAGACTGCCCCCCTCGTCCCTGGGTCAAGGGGCCTCATGCTTATAAGGAAAGGTTGCTCAACTATGTTCAGACAGAATGCTTACCTAACAATGTCAGACATCCTCTAAGCCCCCTATTTTCCCCTTGTAAGCAGAAAGTCGAGTCATTGTAACCACAAGGCTGAACAAGGATGCTTATAAGCCTGTTTTTACTTCTGTTCAGGGCGGAACTCTACTGAGAGGTCCATCCCAGCCAGTAATAAACGCTTCCTAAATTATGAACACCTTGGCTGTCTTGAATTTTATTGCTCAAAGAGGTAAACAAAATTGAGAATATAAAAAGAAATAAATTGATAGATTAATTTAGGAGCCATTTATAAAATTGATTTTAAAAATAAGCCAGCATTAGTTATTTAGATTAAAAAAATAGGAAAGTCAAAGTATCAAAATTAAAAGATAAAATTAACAACACATGAAAAGGAAATAAGAAAGATCTTAGAAAGCATTGTTACCAATTTTATATCTACAAACCTGATCATTTAAATGAAATTTGTGAATACTTACAAAAATATAAAAATATCCTCATAAAAATTTAAAAATCAGAAAATTAAGACAATAGATCACTATCTCTAATTAATAGTATTGCATAAAATATTAAACAAAATGTTAATAAAACATATTTAAAAGATTCAACACATTAGTGAGACCACAAATTGATGCATCATATTAATAACAAATACAATAAATATCATTGTGTTAGCAATATGTGAGAAATTCTTTTGCTACAATAAAATAATTTTTCTGGTTTTTTTTATTGAAGCAAAGAAATAAATATACCTTTTCTTAATTTGGTAAACACTATCTAAACAAAAAGCTAGTATTATTTGTATTGGAATAATATTAGCAATCTTCCTAAGAACTAGCAGGAATTAAGCAAGAATATCTATTGTCACCACTATTATGTACTTCTAAAAATACTCTATTGCAATAATATAAGACAAAGAAACTCAGGAAATAAACATAAATAAAGAAAAAAACAAATTATTACTATTTGCAGATGATGTGATATTTTACTTGGGAACTCTAGGAATTCAACTAAAAACTTGACTGAAAAAACTCATTGCTTCCATAAAGTCACAAAATAAACAGATTGATAACAATATTCTTTTTAAATATTACTCAGAAAACAAGAACAGATGTAATGAGAAATTCCATTATAAGTAAGTAATAATATGTAAAGTAACAGGGAGTGTACATTCTAAAGCAAGATGTAGTTAGGAATTAATATGACTACAATTAGAAAACACTTTCCAGGAATAGAAGAAAAGAAATAATTACAAAGATATTAGTTAATCTTGTGTGAGTGATCCTGATATATTAAAAATTATAATATTTCCTAAATTAATTCATAAACTTAATGAAATATCAATTTAACTACCAAAGGATTATTTCATAGAACTAGAAACCATTTTAATCACTTTGGCAAATAAAAAGGCCAAAAATATCAAAGAAAATCATGAAAAAAATGGGAATGGCAGAAGCTTAGAAGAACATATTTCATACTATACTATACAGAAGCAATCATCAAAAGTATTTAGAACTGGTTAAGAAATAGAAAAACATCAATTGAGAAGATTAGGGAAATAAGACCCAGAATAGATATTACTGTTGTTATTTGTCCTTTGTTTTCAATATAATCAGATAGAGTTAAATATACACAAAAATTTAGTTAATTGGTTATAGATTCTCTATTTTTAAAAAATTAAATAAATGTACAGGAGTCAGGAGAAATTGAAAGTAACATGGAAGAAATTAGGATTGGATCAACATGTTTCATCATATACAGCAACAAACTTCAAATAGATATATGACCTTTAGGTTATATCATAGACAGATTAGGTAAAGGAAGAATATGCATTTTACAATTATTACAAAACACTTCTGTACCAAACAAGGGATAGAAATTATTATACAAAGTAAAAAACAAAAACTATTGTAGCATAAATTTGGAAATTTTTTGTACAAGTAAAATAAATGTAGTTGAATTTAAAAAAAATCGGTTAACTGGGGAAAAAATCTTGTAGTAAATTTTTCTGGTGAGCTAAAAATCTGAAATCCAAAATATGGGAACTGGTTCAAATACTTTAGAATAAGAGCCATTCCCCAATAGATAAATTATCAATAAATCTGAATAAACAATTCTTAAAACAAGTCTTAAAGACAAACAATTAACAACCATTTGTAAAAAATAAATAAATAAATAAATACTTCAGATTACTAAAACAAGACAAATTAAAATTAAAACAATTCTTTAGTTTTACTTAGAACTATCATACTAAGTAGAAAAAAATGGAAAAAATGTCCATATCTGGATGGCCACTAAGAGACCATGAACAATAACATATTCTGGCAGAACTGTGAATTACATATACCATTATGGAAAGAAATTTGGAGCTATGCCAAAATTATCTCTAAATTATGCACCAATTATGTCACTATGAAGCTTATATTCCCAAAGAAATCAAAGAGAGAAAATGCCAATAAGTACAAAAATAATTTAGCAGCATTTTTGTTTTACCAAAGAAGTATTTACAAAATAGGCAACCATCAAGTAGGGAATACTGAAAATGCATGAATTCATTATGATATTATTTTGTCATAAGGAATTATGGAAATAATAGATTCAGAGAAAATTGGAAAAACTTTGATGATTGAATGATTATAATATGAATGAAATGAGCTGAACCTGGGAGGAAATGCATACAATGAAAATAGTGTAAAAAAAAAAACTTTTGAAAGATTTGAACTCTTACCTATGACTAATTTTGACTTTAGAAGACAGATGATGAAATATGTTTACCTTTTTATGGCAGAAAAACAATTGATGAAGTGCTGAATAAGATCAACATCATCAAACATAGCCAGTATAATAAATGATTTTCTTTGTTTCTTTGCCTATACTTACTTGTTACAAAGGAATGCTTCTTGGAGGAAGAAAACAAAAGAACAAGGGGTTTTACTTGCTAGTGAGAGTGTTATCAAAACAAAAAAAAATGTATAGAAATGCAAAAAATAGAAAATCATCAATAAATCAATAAAAATGCAGAGGAAAAGAGAACAAACTTCAGAAGTAGATAAAGACAAATAGGAAAGTATGTTTACTCTCATTAAATTTAATACCCATTTCTTTAAAAAAAAAAAAAAAACCTAGTAGAAATTCATGGTTTCACATACAATTCTCTAATATGTTCTTATTTGTATATTAAAATATTTATGTTGGTTGAGATCCTAATAAAATAGAAAATTAAGCAAAAACTTAATCTAAATGTTCAGATGGATTCTAGGGATATGGTCCCTTTGGAAAATAATTTATGAAAAAATCTATCCGAGTTTGCTTGGAGGTTGAAAAGCCATTGATGCAATTATTAAGCAAGTTTCTTACCTGGAATTGATTCTGCCTATTGTACATAAATTAAACTCCTGTAAGCAGAATTTGATTGAAAAAGAGAAAAGAACAGAGGGGGAAGAGTTTAAATGGAGAAAAGTCATGAGTAGGAGGGAAAGTGTAGAAAGAGAGCACTCATTTAGCAGCAAGACACCCAGTCTAGCATTTCTTTTTCTGTTATGCAGCATAAAGGCAAAGGAAGCACTAATTCAAAGAGCAAGGAGATTAAAGAAAGTGAGCTAAAACCTTCCCTGCAATTAGCTCTAAGAGTTGGGCCTTGGTGAACAAGAAAGGGGTTTAGGACAAACATTGAGAGAAATTAGCAGCCCAAGGGACACTTTGAATCTGAGGCAACATGATAATTAAGGACAAACCACTGAGAAAGGTTTTAACTCCAAGCAGAGATTCAGAAAGTTGACAAAGAAGCAGTTCAAAATAGACCCAAAAAAAGTGATAAAAATCATACCTAGATTTTTTCAAAAAATAAATCTCCTACAGAAATAATTGTCTTCTTTACTAGTTAAAGTAGTTTAGGGTCAGCTGTTTGGTGGATTGTGGGGCTTTTTCATAATCAAAACATGTGAAGAAAGATTTTCCAATTTTTTTATCTTCCCTAAGGACATTTATGACTTAATTGCTTGGACTAGAAAACTGGTACATAGTTCTGATGATGGTCGACCTAAATTGCAAGGTTTGGCTTGATTTTTTGCTGCTTAAGAATTGTACAAGTCTCTTTTGGAGGCTGAAATAAAAATAAAGTCATGAATATGGCAACAAATATTATGGCTGCTTTTCTCTGAAGCCATTCTATATCATTTTATGAAATGTGGAGATGCAAAGTAGACAACATTTTAGTTTGAAAGCCCTCTATTGGTTCCCTTGATGCAAAACTGACTAGTTGGTAGCCTGTTATGTCTTCCCAAATATTGATGTTAAGTTGACTTGTTAATGTTTGTATATATCACTTCCAGAATATTAAGAATTTAGTGAATTTAAATTACCACATCAATAAATCAATAAGCATTTATTAGTACCATTCAAGGTATTGGAGATGTAAGGCAAAAAAATGGAACAAATCTTGCTATCAGGGACCTTATATTCTGTCCCTATATTCCACACCTTTGATTCCTGGAATAGCTCAGAAGTTTCTTCTGAGATTATCTCACAGACAATCAGAGAAAGTGATGCAAAGGGTTCATAACTATACCCCAATAAAATGACTCTGCATCTTGAGGAATAGTTATTGACTTAGAATCTCTTGGTGGAAGTAGGGCAATCTAAATTTTTATTGGGATTCCAATGATTATATTTGAGGTTCAAGAATATACCCTGAGGCAAACAGTCTCAAGTGGTTTCTGTATCAGAGATGTATTATAGTTTTGTCTACTGCAGAAGGTCTTACCATCACAGACCTCCTTGTACCTAAAAGTTGATTTCCAACTAACAGGAAGGAAACAAGTATAGCCACAGAAGACACACATTTATTTTTTTTTAATGATAATAGCTTTCTACTTTTCAAAACACATGCAAAAACCACATTGCAAACCTTGTGGTCCAAATTTTCTCCCTCCCTTCCCCCCCTTTTCCCTCTCCTAGACAGCAAGTGATCCAATATAAATTAAGCATATGCAATTCTTCTAAACATATTTCCACATTTATCATGCTGCATAAGAAAAATCAGATCAAAAAGAGGAAAGTTAGAAAAAAAAAACAAGAAAACAAACAACAGTAATAAAAAAGTGAAAATACTATCCTGTGATCCACATTCAGTCTCCATAGTTCTCTCTCGATGTAGATGGCACTTTCCATCATGTCTTTTGGAATCACTTTGAATCACTTCATTGTTGAAAAGAGCCAAATCCATCACAATTGATCATCATTTAATCTTGTTGTTGCTATGTGCCTCGCATCAGTTCATGTAAGTCTTTCCAGGCTTTTCTGAAATCAGTCTGCTCATCATTTATTTTAGAACAATAATATTCTATTACATTCATATATCATAACTTATTCACCCATCCTCCAACTGATGGACATCTATTCAGTTTCTGGTTCAAAATATATACAAAGTTTGATAGCCCTTTGGGCATAATTCCAAATTGCTCTTCAGAATGGTGGGATCAATTCTCAACTCCACCAACAATATATTTGTGTCCCAATTTTCCCACAACCTTTCCAACATTTATCATCTTTTTCTGTCATCTCAGTCAATCTGAGAGATGTTAAGAGTTAAGAAGTTAAGAAGGGAGATATTTAGAACAGACACAAAACACTGGTTCCTTGGCCATCATGCCAACAAGTGGCACCCCAAAAGAAACACACAGAAATATCTATATCAGGAATAGGTCTGGAGACTCTCAGTACAACCAAAGTCTTCTCAAGTCCCTAACCTTACTAGGATGTAAGTCACTCTGCAACAAAATCTGTTACCAATTTCCACAATAAAATCTGGTTATTAATTTCCAGCAGTGAGCTTTCTTATAGCATACCCCAAACATGGCAAAATATGATTCATGCGCAATGTCTTGATGTTTTTCCTTTTATAGTAGTAATCCTACTCACTGCTCCTGTGTTTGCTACTACCCTAGCCATGGTACAGACACAATCTCACTTGAAATTAGAACTTGGAGAACATGGTTTTTCCTTGCCCACTTTGATCTGATTTTTCTTGTGCAGAATGACAAATATGGAAATATATTTATAAGAATTGCACATGTTTAACCTATATTGGATTGCTTGCACTCTAAGGGAGGGAGAAGAGAGGAGGAAGGGAGAAAAATCTAGAATACAAGATTTTGCAAAAGTGAATGCTAAAAATTATCTTTGCATGTATTTGGAAAAATAAAAAACTATTATAAAGAAAAAGAAAATACTCAATTTAAAAAAAAATGAGGCATAGGCTAAGGTCTTACATATGTCCTAATAAATTCAAAATAGATAAATTAAAAAAAAAGAACTTGTAGAACAGTCTTGGTATTAGTGTGAGGGAGCTGACTTTATCCTAATCCATACTTTCTAAGGTGTGGCACCCAAATATTTCACCATGCTAGGAAATTAGGTTGTCTGAAGATCAATATTTTGGATAACAGAGCTGAGATTCCAAATGGATCCTGTTATACTGAAATATTGCATCCAATATGGTAAGATAAAATTCATAGAGATAAATTTAAAATCTTTTAAGAGGAGCAAAAATTAATTTTGTAAACAAAATACAGGGGAAAAATCATCTTAAAGAAATGTTGGGATTTTAGTAGACTGAAAACTTAATATGAGACAACAATGTGAAAGTCTTACATGGTGTACAAAAATCTATTTCACAAATACAAGATGGAGGACACATAGTTAGAAATAGATTCAATTGGAAAAGATCTAGGCATCTTAGTGGACTGGAAGATCAATATGAGACAACAATGTGATATGGCAGACGTAAGCTGCATTTAGAGATATAGATTTCAGAATCAGAAAGATGACTATAGAAAAATACTCTACCTGCATTTTTGTGTTGAGTTTTAGGCAAAATATTTTAGGAAGGGCATTGATTATCAGGAAAACATCCAATGGAGAAAGACTAAGATAGGGAAATACCTTTAGATTAAAGTCTTGGGAGAATCAAAAAGTAAAGGAACTGCAGGAGGAAACTAAGTTTTAGTTCAGGAAAATATAAAACACAGCATACATTCTCAAATGTTTTGAAAGTGGGAAAGGTCTTGTATAAGTATTGCAAAAGTCATCATGCAGTTCCCCCACATTTAGTAGATTAAAAGTGTGCTAAAATTTTTAGGATACCTACGTGTTTCTATTAGGTCCCAGAAGCCAGAACTAGCAGCAATAGATAGAAATTTCATATACAAAATAAAGCCTAATATAAGGAGAAACCTCATAATGTCATTCAAAAATGGAATGGGACACTCTTGGCTACAAGCACTTGAAGGAGGAAAGAGCTTTTGGTTTGGGGTTCCTGGTCAGAGGGAAGAGATGAAGTGAGGCTAGAAGCACCATCCCTTCATCCCTCAGTGAGAGGTGCTTATACTAATACCTTTTTTTTTTTTTTTTTTAAATCGAGCTAGCAAGGAAGAAAGAACTCCACCATAGCAATTTGCTATGGGAATAGGGAAGATTGAGGTTCATCATCAGAGGACACTGAAGTAAAAAAAAAAAAAACTTCTACTTCAAACAGCAATGTGAAATGGCTTCCTGCTCAGAGAGAATTTATTAAAGAACTCAAAAAAAATTAGAAATCAAATGAAAGATATTGAAGAAAAAAAGTAAAACAATAAAAAATAAAAATTATCCAAGAAAAATAAAATTATGAAAAAAAAAAAACATTAGCCAACTATAAAAGGAGATAGTGTCTCAAAGATAAAAATAATTCTTTGAAAATTAAAATTGGGCAAGGGGAAGCCAGTGAAGCTAGGAGAGCCCAAGAAATAACAAAGCAAATTATGAAGAATGAAAAAAATAGAACAGAATATGAAACATCTTGTAAGAAAAACAATAAATCTAGAGAAGAGATCAAGAAAGGAAAATATAAAAATAATTAGACTGCCTGAAAGTTGTGACCAGAAAAAAGAACTTTGACACAATAGTGCAAGAAATAATCCAAGAAAATTGTCCTGGCCTGATAGAACACGAGGAGAAAGTAGAAAGAGAAAAAATCCACCAATCACTACCTCAGTGAGATCCTTTATGGAAACCACATAGGAATGTTATTGCCAAATTTTGAAACCCCCCACATAAAAGAGAAAATTTTGCAAGACACAAGCAAAAAAATTCAAACACAATGGAGCTACAATTAGAATTGTACGAGATTTATTAGTAGCCACAATAAAAGACCACAGGTCTTGGAATCATGTCTACCTACAATCAAAAGAACTAGGCATAGAGCCAAAAATATTATGTCTAGCAAAATTATTATAATATTGAATGAGAAAAATGAACATTCAACAAACTTTCAGATTTTCAGGACTTTCAATCAAACCCTAACTTAATAGAAAATTTAATATATAAGAGTCAATATCAAAGATCACTTTCAAGGAATTCAACATGGACAAATTGTTTATGTTTTTTTACATGAGAAATGTATACCATATGTTTAAGACTGACATCAATAATAGGATAGCTCCAAAGAAAGAATGAGGTAGAGTTAAGGTAAAATGTTAATTATGTTATATAAATGAGGTATAGAGGAAGAATAGACATAGAGGCATTAGAGGGAGGAGTAGGGCTCATAGTTCTGAAAACCTACTCACATTGGGAATGGGTTTTTTATATATATATATATATGACAAAGTAGGGACCCTTGGGTAAGGGAAGGTTAAGTAATATCAAAGCAAGTTAAGGAGCAAAATTAAATCAGAGAGTCAGTGGAGATAGGAAAGACATGTATATGTGTGTATATATTGGGAGGGTGTATGTATATAACTACATATGTATACATAAGTATACAATTTCTTAATTGCTCAGAAGGAATGAAATGGGGAAAAAAGAATAAAGTAAAAAAGATGTATAGCAGAGAACAAAAGGACAATTTACAAGGAAGTAGAAAATAATTTCTTCTACTAATAAATATGCTTCCTTGAACTAGTAATTTGTTGTTATATATTTTGAATCCTCCCTGATATTCTGCTGGGCATATGACAATGTTCTTTTTTTGGTTTATTTTGTTTGGTGTTCTTTTTATGTTTTTCTTTTTTCTTATTCTTTTTTTAATAAAATAAAATTTTAAAAATTAAAAAAAACCAACAACGTTGTCTTCTTTTATAGATTTTTATGTCACATCACTGACTCAAATTAAACTTAAAGTACACTGATCCTCTTTTCCAGACACTACAACTCCCCATTATTTATATTTTATATATTATTAATATAAATATCATGTATATATTTGTTTATTTCCTTGATTTATTTATATCATTATTTTTATATCATTTATAGCACTGATTTTTAGAAATCTAAATATAGAAATCTAGACTTAACCCTGTTAAATTTAACCCTATACAATTCAGTCCATAGTACTAAATCTTTTTTAGACTCTATCTCTGACATCCACTATATTCCTCATCTCTTAGCAACTTCACTTTGTCTTCATAAATATGCCATTTATATCTCTTGATATCACTTTGATTCTATGACCTAGACTAAACCAGAGCACAAGTTTTATTCTGTTAAAATAAGAAAAACATATCCATTAAGAACTCAAAATTCCTTTCAGGAAAATAATAGTGTGTGCAGAAAGTTACCTTCATAAACAAGATGTTCTGGTGAGTTAGCTATATCCTTTGACCAAGACAAGATAAATGAATCAATAATTTGTCCAATCATTGTGTATTATTTAAAGACCACAGTTTTGTGTCTGTTCTGTTTATACTTAATGTAAATCTTTCATTTAATTCTGTATTTGCTTGAATCTATTATCCATAATAGTTTTACCCCCTTACCTCCTTATAAATTACTAGAGCACTGGTTTGCTTGGTCATGTAATACCCCAATGTGTCTTCAGTTAGCTCAGGTAATGTCTCAGATTCTCAACACGCAATGTCTATATTCATGTTCAGTTTCAAAATAAAAGCAGTCTATAGAGTTATAGAAAATAAAGAAAATCAAACCAAAACTGTCCCAGCAACAGACTGGGCAACACTTCTCTATAGGTCATTAATAGCTTCTGCCTAATTTACTTGGTGAAGTGGTTTACCAGGAGTATACATTGGAGGGGTTTAATGTTTTGAATAATGAAGCTAGTCTTTCTGTAGTTGTTGACATGATGTCATTGTGATCTTTGGTAATCAAATATATTACCAAATGATATGAGGAAAGTAATGATCTGAACAGACCCAGTTTCTTGTGTTAAATGACCCTAGTGGAATGATTCTGCCTCAGCCCCAGCTGAGTAATAGCTTTTGAGAAATCTAATGCCCCCAGGGATTGAGTTGATTTTGTTGGAGAATAAATCCCAGCAATAGTAACTTCAAATTTATGACCTAAGCAATATTTCCTTTCTCACCTGAAACAACTATGATAAACATCCACCTCCTGAAAGAATTTTACAGACAGCTTAACTTACAAATAGCAAGTTTTCATGGGGTAGAGCCATAGGAGCACCATAGTAGAGTCTCACACTTTCCTAAATTTTTAGGAAGCTGGACTGGAAACTTAAAGATATAAAATAATATTTTAGCCTAAAATAAAAATTAAGTTTTTCTGGCTCACTCTTATTCTAACAGTCTGTCATTTCCTACTGTAATCTTCGCTTTCTTGGTATCCTCATACTCCTGCTCTGCTCTTTTTCTAGAATCCCTCATATATATAGATAGATAGATAGATAGATAGATAGATAGATAGATAGATAGATATAGATATAGATATATAGATATAGATATAGATTTATATATATATATAAGCTTCTTTGAGGATCCCTACCTATGACTTCCAAGTATGGTAAGGCAATCAGACCTGAATGAGCAAATTCCTGTTCTCCTACTAAATACCTGAGTATCTTTTGATACAACAGCTGTCACGACATGACCTTAAGCTACTTGGAAGAATGAAGAGATGATAATCTCATATAAACTTCCCCACAGGTCTCCTAGGTCTCCAAAAACATTCTACTTTCTCCCCTCCTGTGAAGGCCCAAGAGTCTTTGTGCTCAGAGCCATTTGGATATATCTCTTCCTTACCTTTTCCCAACCATGCTTTGGGGGGCTCAGTTCCCACTCTAGTGGGAGGGGATCATAGAGCTGTCCCAGCATCATTTTTTTGCTGTTCCAGCCTTTCCTTCTAAGCCCATAAAACTTTAGGGCCTTCTTTTCAATACAACAAATAAAAAGACCCATTGCTATTAATATTGACTAATTCTAATATCTCTGCAAAGTCCCATGATTTCAGGGAGAGAAAATATTCTGGTCTCCAAAGTTGGACCTGAAAAGCAGAGGATTGTACCCAAAGAGAAATGACCATACACAATGATCACCTGTGCTTCAAACTCGATAGAATTCAAATTAATCACCAAAGTCTTTTTTAGTTTAAACCATTATGATACAGTATAGAAGACAAGATATAAAATCTGGAAATCCTAAATTCAAATCCCTCTTCACATGTTAACTAATTGTGTGATGCTGGGCAAAAGCTTACTCTCTTTGAATCTCAGTTTCATGGTCTGCAAAATTGGAGGGTGTTAATACTTATTTCCTACAGGAAATGTTTATGAATTACTTTACAAATTTTAAAGCATTCACTATATAAATATTAGCTACTACTACTGCATTAGAAAACACACTTGCACCTTAAAGCAGACATACCAATATCATCTGCTATTGACAAAAGTATACTTCTTTGAATAACTAGTAATTTTCTCATTTGGTGCTAGAAACATCATTGCAGATGTCTGAAACTGTGTCTTCCATCAAACTGCCAGTCCATTGTACCAGGTTCCCTGCCTTGAGACATGTCAGAGCATTCTTTTTTTTAATTAATTTTATAATTATAACATTTTTGACAGTACATATTCATAGGTAATTTTTTTTACAACATTATCCCTTGTACTCCCTTCTGTTCCGAATTTTTCCCCTCCCTCTCTCCACTCCCCTAGATGGCAGGCATTCCCATACATATTAAATATCTTATAGTATATCCTAGGTACAATATATATGTGCAGAACCGAATTTTGTTGTTGTTGTTGCAAAGGAAGAATTGTATTTGGAAGGTAAAAAATAATCTGGGAAGAAAAACAAAAAAAAAATGCTCACAGTTTACACTCATTTCCCAGTGTTCCTTTTCTGGGTGTAGCTGATTCTGTCCATCATTGATCAATTGGAATTGGATTAGCTCTTCTCTATGTTGAAGAAATCCACTTCCATCAAAATACATCCTCATACAGTATCATTGTTGAAGTATATAATGATGTCCTGCTTCTGCTCATTTCACTCAGCATCAGTTCATATAAGTCGCTCCATGCCTCTCTGTATTCATCTTGCTGGTCATTTCTTACAGAACAATAATATTCCATAACATTCATATACCATAATTTATCCAACAATTCTCCAATTGATGAGCATCCATTCATTTTCCAGTTTCTGCCCATTAGAAAAAGGACTGCCACAAACATTTTGTCACACACAGGTCCCTTTCCCTTCTTTAGTATTTCCTTGGGATATAAGCCCAGTAGTAGCACTGCTAAGTCAAAGGGTATGCACATTTTGATAACTTTTGGGTCATAATTCCAGATTGCTCTCCAGAATGGTTGGATTCTTTCACAACTCCACCAACAATGCATTACTGTCCCAGTTTTCCCACATCCCCTCCAATATTCATCATTATTTGTTCCTGTCATCTTAGCCAATCTGACAGGTGTGTAGTGGTATCTCAGAGTGGTCTTAATTTGCATTTCTCTGATCAGTAGTGATTTGGAACACTCTTTCATATGAGTGGAAATAGTTTTAATTTCATCATCTGAAAATTGTCTGTTCATATCCTTTGATGATTTATCAATTGGAGAATGGCTTGATTTCTTATAAATTAAAGTCAATTCTCTATATATTTTGGAGATGAGACATTAATCAGAACCTTTAACTGTAAAAATGTTTTTCCAATTTGTTACTTCCCTTCTAATCTTGTTTGCATTAGTTCTGTTTGTGCAAAAACTTTTTAATTTGATATAATTAAAATTTTCTATTTTGTGATCAATAATGGTCTCTAGTTCTCCTTTGGACACAAATTCCTTCCTCCTCCACAAGTCTGAGAGGTAGACTATCCTATGTTCCTCCAATTTATTTATGATCTCATTGGACCCATTTTGATCTTATCTTAGTATGTGGTGTTAAATGTGGGTCCATGCCTAGTTTCTGCCATACTAATTTCCAGTTTTCCCAGCAGTTTTTGTCAGATAATGAATTCTTATCCCCAAATTTGGGATCTTTGGGTTTGTCAAACACTAGATTGCTATTTTTATTCACAGTCTTGCCCTATGAACCTAACCTATTCCACTGATCAACTAGTCTATTTCTTAGCCAATACCAAATGGTTTTGGTGACTCCTGTTTTATAATACAATTCTAGATCAGGTACAGCTAGACCACCTTCACTTAATTTTTTTTTCATTACTTCCCTTGAAATTCTCGAGCTTTTGTTGTTCCATATGAATTCTGATGTTATTTTTTCTAGGTCATTAAAATAGTTTCTTGGGAGTCTGATTGGTATAGCACTAAATAAATAGATTAGTTTAGGGAGTATTGTCGTCTTAATTATATTCATTCGGCCTATCCAAGAGCACTCAATGTCTTTCCAATTATTTAAATCTGACTTTATTTTTGTGGCAAGTGTTTTGTAATTTTGCTCATATAATTCCTGACTTTCCTTTGGTAGATAGATTCCCAAATATTTTATACTATCGACAGTTATTTTGAATGGAATTTCTCTTTGTATCTCTTGCTCTTGGATTGTGTTGGTAATGTACCCAACCATGCAGATAGTCAATATCTCCTAGCCTTCATGTCATCATGGAAGCCTTTGTTAGTAAAATGAGTCTTGGTCAAAATAAAATGAAGGCACTGAAATAAAAGGACTTTGAAAAGCTAAAACTATCAAATAGGCTAAAAATTCTGGCATTCTCCAATTTACAAATCATATAGGTAAATGACGGGCAAGCAAGGAGTATAATCCAGGGTCTACATCCTAAAATCATGCAACCACAGAGGTAGAGCAGAGAGACCTTAAAGTTCATTGAAGCTACTTCTCTTATTTTACAGATGAAGAAACTGAATCTAGGATTCCATGATGAGCCTGAGCCTGGAGTCCCAATATCTGTGACAAGGATAGAGTCTATGAGAATCAGAGAAACAGACAAACTTGAAAAGACAGAAAGAAACAGAGGCACAAAGAAAAAAAGGGAAAGAGAAAAGACTGAAGAGATAGGTTAGCCATTTTGTGCAGCCTTCATCATATTGGATGCATTTTCCATAGAAACACATAAATGGTAGTTAAGATTTTAAGTCAGTACACAAAGCATAGAATTCTTCAAGGAAAAGAAGTCCTCCATTAATCAATCATATCTGAGTAATGTATAAATGAAGTTGGGGGAGGGAGGAAATAGTATTAACATGAATTATTTGATGATTTTTTCCAATTAACTACTTTTCCACATTGTAGGTTGAATAAAATTTTGTGAGCTACCTTAAAAAGCCATTCATCATGGTTTGTATTGGATAAAGCTTTTCTAGTAATCCACAACTAACTTACAAATGAACTTCCATGATGTTGCTTGTTGTATGATGCTGACTGCCAGTCATTGATTCCAGTGATCTGACTATGTCTTCTACTGGTAGGTATCCCAACACTCTCAGCAGTTTAGTAAATTGTTTTGGAAATTATTTTGGCTAACAAATTCATTGTCATGCAGCCAAGTTAACGATAAACCTTTTGGAACTTAACTAAACAACTTATCAGATGGCAAACATATGGTCCCATCTGACTTCGGTACTATGGGGATTGTGGGAATTGAATGAACTACACTTACTCTTGTGACTCAATTCTGAAACTAACTCTGTTCCCTTTCTATTCTAATTCAATTTGGGAGCCTAGTCCAATTTTTGTCTTGTGAGAACTTTATGTTTGTGAAGATTGTGAGAAAATTTTGCATTGTTTGAACCAAACCCTGAGAGTCTGGGAAGCTGAACTATAGCTCCCTGTGGCTTAGAGAGTCTTAACTAATGGCATAAATTATGCTTACCAGAAACTTAGTCATATCCAAAGATTGATGCAAGGAATTTTTTCAAAATTATATCTCTCAAACACCCTGTAAGTCTTATGTGAAAAGTGGCCCTGTATTCATCCATTGGTTACTGCTTCTTTGAATATAGACACCTGGTAAGGGAGAGGGAGAGAGTGGGACACCTTTTTTTATGATTTCATGGAATTGTACCTATTCATTCTTCTCGCTCCTAACTCTTGAAACTCATTCACGCCCTCCCAATTTGGAAAGCTCTTAATCTTTCCTCCAATTAGAAATCAGATTACCTACTTTTGTATTCTGATTTATATCCTGCTAATTGTTATCTTATAATGCATAAAATCTGTCTCTATCTGAATTGAGTCTAGTACCAAGCTGAGGAAGCCTAGTCCCAATTTTTTATGCAATTGGTATGTATTGCTTACTAAATAAATATGCTTGGAAGTTCAAATTTTTGTTTCTTTAGTCTTTTCAGATTTCAATCATCACAGTACTGAAAACATTCTTTTTTAAAATAGTTAACTGATCACTTTTTGTTATCATCTCACTTTGCTGCACAATTTTTGTAATCACTTAACTGTCCTGTGGTAAAAATAAATTTCTCATAGAAAAACAAGTGTTACATAAGCTTGACCAAAGAATGTACTAGTTCTGATTGACAAAATTTTTAAAGTAAAATTGGTGTTTACACTGACATTTTGAGTTAATGACAATAAATCTGATACTTTTGAGGTTCCTTTGTTTGTTTGTTTGTTTGTTTGTTTGTTTGTTTTACCAGAACTTTTATTCTGTCATAAAAGTCTTTGATAACTTGAGGTTACTTCCATGTCACAATGTGATGTCAGATAAGGAATTTCATGGTGTTATTACTTTTCTCGCTATTATTGTTAAGCTAGCATTGTTTGAGGAGGGAAAAGGAAAGAGCAGGATAAAAATACAAATAGATACATGAATTTACTTACTATCAGAATCAGAAGATATGTCTCTTTTCAAGGCTGTTATAAGATTTCAGCTAAAGTCTAGTTTTTATTGAAGCAAAACCTAGTAACAGCAGAGTGCCAAACATCTAAACCCACAATAATCCCAAATGCAGCCTAAATCAATATAATTGAGATGGTCCAGGTCACATGACAAAGAAGACAGAGTACTCATATCCTATGATCTCTCACATTCCTCCAAAACCGAAATTATGTACCCGAGCTAAAAAAACATCAGCTCTCTCTATGAATCAGAACATCCATAATTTAAAAGATGATTGAAAACAAATAAACCCATGCACTGACTTGTACACTGAACTAAATCAGGACCCATCTTCCCCCTTACTCTGCTTTCAGTGTCCATCAGCCCCCCACATCTCTTCCTTTTTCCAGGGCTATCTAGTCTAGTCGGGATAGATAATTAATATGCCTTTATGATGTTCCAGATAATGGAATTTCACTGGAGTCACATAGACAATACTTTGACAGACAGTGTTCCACATTGCAAAAGATCTCTGCAGGAGATCTAGGAATAGAGGGAAAGGGACAAGACACATCTGTGATAGAAACAAAGCTTAACATCCTGTTCCATCATTGACTCTTCCCCAGAACCTCAGAGACTCACATTATAAAAATCAACCCCCGAAAACTGAGTAACAGAGAAAATAGAACTGGACACTGGGACAGGACACAGAGTGTGTCTGTTGGAATAGAAGGAAAACTGCAGGATTACACTAAACCTGAGGGAAAGTATTTGGCATCCAGTTTATCCTAGGTCTGTCCATTGCAGAGTTACTTAGGATAGAGACCTGGGCTGATGAGTTTATGGCAGCACTACCGAAGATAGTCTAGAACTTCAATCCTTAAATTAAAATCTACTTCTTTTTGCCCTGAACATACTAAGTAAACTACAGCATGGAGTATACATGATCAGGAATTACGCTTCCAAGTGAGAGAAAAACCACTGTCTCCACAGGCAGCCCATTACATTTGTGGACAGTTCTAATTATTAGGTCTCTTGCAGCTCCAACATTCTGTCATTCAGTATCACCCCTATAATGAAAGTAGCATTAGCACATAATTGTCCAATTTATTTCCTCCCTTTAACTTGATTTTGTCTCCCTATTTGTCATTTCATCCTTAATTTCAACCAGAAGCTTTCCACTTGAATTTTCAAAATTCCAAACTGCTTTTTCCCTTCTATAAACCATGGATGCTCTTAATTTTTAAAATTCTATTTAGATATTCTAAATAAATTAGTGGGGATTTAGATGAAAATTCTGAAGCAAAAATCTCACTTCTCAGGGGTGCCTGATAAATTAGATATTTTGCTTTTCTAAAACCCCAAGTAAAGGTATTTTACTGGTGTTGGGTTGATTTGAGGAATTAATTTATTTTTGGCAACAGTAATCAAAATTCTTACAAAATGTCAACCTGAGACATTTGAATATTAATACTCAAAAACCTCTGAAAGGCAAGAGAGCTTGCTGTGGCTGATTGACATGGTCATTCACACTGTAAAAAATGTCACTGTTTGAATTAGAAACCAATTAAAAGATCCACAGATGAAAAGCTGATTCTGGATTTTCCAAAAAATATTAGAAGTAGAAGAAATCATCAAGATGGGTTGATTCAAACCCATGATTTAAAAGATATAGAAACACAGACTCAAAGATATGACAACTTACATGATATCATATGAGTAGTTACTGGAAAAACCAAAAATCCAGATCTCCTAACTCCTCAGTCATTGCTTTTTTCCACTGCACCATGCTAGAACAAAGATCAAATGAGGTCAGACTAGATAAGTTCCCACTCACCATTCTATCATCTTATGATGTCTCTAATAATAGTCTCTAAATTGGAACATTAAATTTGGATTATAAAACATACTATAAATTGGAACGATCTAAATTCTAAAATTATAAATTGGAAATTAACTTTTTGTGTCCTGGACCCCTTTGGTGAAATGTATGAATCTCTTCTGAGAATGACACTTTGAAATAATTGGAAGAAATACTAAATTTCAGTTATTCTTCTTCTCTTTCAACTTCATGAACCCTCTTAAAATCTATCCATGGCTCCACAGAGCTCAAGTTAAAAACCCAATGTACTAGAAGATAATATAAGCATAAAGCACTGTACTTTTTGGTACTTGAATAATATTTAGTGATGCTACTGATGCTGATGTCAGTAAACACAATACATCTCCCAAGTTTTTCTGCCTTCTTAACTAGCTAGTAAAGAGAAAGAACAAATGGAATAGGAACTGAAAGTCTTTTAAGTTTGCCAGTCCCTGAACCTACAATATATTAGAGGGATTAAGGGGTAAAGAAGATGAGTGATGATTCAGCAGAGTCAAAAGCAGCATGGTGGCAACAAGTAGGGACTCATACAAAGACAAAAAGGGGTGGGAGGTACAGTCATCACCACTGACCTCTGAAAATATTCCCATTTGGCTCCTCTGTGCCAAATTCCATTGGTTGCTGAGATAGAATGTTGGGTTTTTTTTTTTACAGGAAATGAAACCTTCTCTGTTCTTCCACACTTGAAAAATCACACAGATTTTCCCAGCTTGATAGGTCTCACAAACGACTATTTCCACCCCCTGTTGAAGGCAGCTATCTGAGGAAGAGACAGAGGAGTGTGGAAAGCTTTCTACTTCAATCATATCCTTCTCACCTTATATAAATGTCATATTCATAAAAATGATTGAATGAAAACAATATTTTGTCAGGCATGGCACATGCACAGACACTGCTTTCCATACAAAGCTAACTAATTAATTGAAATTTTCTAGTTGACTGAGCACTACAGTCCTAGGCAAAGGAAAGACAGTAGGTAGTTATTAGAACAGAAAAAGTTATTTCTGATAATTCTGCTGCTGGTGGTGGGTGTTTATTTTTGGGTTTTTTATTATCATTCTTCATTAAAATACTTGCTAATACAAAACCTGGAAGCACCATGTGGAACACATAGTAGGGTTATAATATGCTTTGATTGATTGGCTAAATAATAAATGTTTTTTAGGTTTTTCTTTGTGCTCCAGAAAGTTTTCACTATAGATACACAGGAATAGAGACTCTTTAAAAGAAGGAACTGCTTTTGCTTTTATTTGTATCCTTAGTGGTTATTCTATGTTTATCATTATTGTTTGATAACTTCATTTGTGTCCAACTCTGTGATTCCATTTAGGGGTTTCTTGGCAAAGATACAGGAATGTTTTGCTATTTCCTTCTCCTACTCATTTTATAGATGAAGAAATTGAAACAAGCAGAGTTAAGAAACTTCTCTAGGATCAGACAGGCAGTACGTGTGTGAGGCCAGATTTGAACTCAGGAAGATGCTGATTCCAAGTTTCACACTCTATAATTGTACTACCTAGCTGCCTGTCTACTACTTAGTAAGCATTAATAAATACTCACTGAATGATTAATTAATTAGCCCATTTTTGTCTCATAAACAGGAAGACAAAAAACCTAAATACCAACAAAAAGATTAGATATTGGATTAAATAGGAACTTTTATATGTTCATTCACTCATTTGATAATTTGATAACTATATAATATTTCCAACACACTTGAGTCTTATTATATAATTATTGTTCTATCAAGATTGATAGGAAAAAGGGAGCCTAAAAGGAGAATTCCTTGTGTGTGTGCAGTAACATTAGTTAAAAGAATGAATCAATACAAGAGTCCTATTTAATATGCCACTATGGTAGATAATATATGTATATGAATACATATGATACATAATCAAAACAAAAATCCTAATTCCTTATGGATGTTAAAAATGTCAAAGTGTTAGCTGAAATTAGGTACTTATGGTGCAATATAAAACGATAATATTTTATCACACTGTATTGTGGAAAATGATAGTATCTGTTTGATTTAATTTATTTTCATGGTTATAGCTATAAGAAATTACTGAGCTTCCACTTGGTCTATATGTCAGCACTATTACTGTTAACATTAAAAGATTCTATTGTGTGTAAAAACTGAGACATGACCCACCTATTCAAACAAGACCATACATCTTAAACAGTAACATTTTTTAAGCTAAAGTGATATTTAGTTTATGAATCCATGTATTATTAATTGTAAGAGAAGGGAGAGAGGAAGTATTTTCAAGCATTTACTAAATATAAAGTATTTTTTAAAAAAGAAAAAATTCAACTATGTTCTAAAATTTAGTTTTTAGCTTCTAGGATATCTCAGAGAATAGATAAAAATAAATTGTTTTTCCTCCTCAAGATTAAGTGAGATTAGCTAATAGAAGTTGCTATTTGTCCTTCATTCTCAAAGAGGACCATGACATCAGGGAGGTGATGCTGTGACATGCAAATGAATTGGACTTAAATGAGGGAGGGCTGTGCAAGGAAAGCTGCTTCACTTTCCCTCCAGAGTCATCTGAGTTCAGTAAAATATACATCTGGAAAACTGGAAATAGCTAATAGAAACTAAGTACTTAAAGGAGTGCTATAGCAAAATTGTTAAATTATTGAAGAACTCATCTCCAAAGAAACAAAGCCAAATTTAGCCAGCAAAGGAGGAGGATACTTTATTCACCATCATCTCCATCTCCCTACTGGTGTTAAACCGGAAAGAATCATTCTTGGTCCTGAGCTAAGTATTTGTTCTCTCTGACCAGGGCTTGATCCACATGCTTCATGACTCCCACTCTTCCTTCCATCTGGATTCTTGTCCATCAAGACATCGTAAAAAGGAGGGGCAACTTTCCATTCTGCCCTTTCTCTTCTATCTCTCAAAGGAAATCTTAGATTTTTCTAAGAGTTTTAATCATTGATAACTGCTGGAAAACAGACAAAGGCTTAAATTAACAAATAACAATAAATAAATGAATGAATGAATGAATGAATAAAGATAACAAATTCAATAAGTTAACAAATAAGGAGAGACTTGCACATTTCAAAATCTTTATCACTGTATTCATCAAATATATGTGACATTTGAATTCACTACTGGCTATTAATGGGTAAAAGTAATAAGAATAATTTTTTTTTAATTTAATATGGATGTGTTTCTTGGTTTTAACCAGCACAATGTCCTAATAAAAAAATCATAAATGTCTGAGTTAAAACCTGCCTCAACACAGCTAGGTGATCCTGTGCACTCTCAGCCTCAATTTCCTCAACTATAAAAATATGGATAATGATAGGATTACCTCCTAGGCATATAATTAAGGATGAAACAAGATAATCTGTGAAAAGAGCTTTGCAAAGCTTAAAGTTCTACATACATTTTAGCTACTATAGTTGTTTTAACAGGATTTCATTGAGGTAGAAAGTTATTAGGAATTAATGGTAGGGTTTTTAAAAATATCAGTGGGATACATTTTTAAAATAATTAAGTTGAAATAGTCATCTAAGTAGAAATCTAACTCATCTAATGCTAACTGTCTTTTGTTGGCTGGTTGAACTTTAGTTGTTACCTATATTGTTCAGACAAATGAATCATCTAAGTCAAGTGACAACAACCATTCCATTATAGTTGGACTTTCTCTCACAGCACTTGAATTCCCACATTATTTCAAGTGTACAACTCACAAGATACATTTCTAGATAAATGCTCAGGGCACTGTCTAAGACAAGACAAGTACAAAGAATTGAGCGTGTTCATAAATGGACCTCTCTGAACTCAATCATTTCTCCATCTGTTACCCTCTGTAGTTTGGCTATTAAATCCAAAAAGAATGCTGTAAATTTTACATAGAGAAGATACAGAAGAAAAAAAAAAAACAGTCACAGGAAAGAACACAGCAATGAGTCAGAATAATCTTCTTGTCAGGTTTTTAGTGAGAAGTGGGATCAGTGCAGGCTCTTAAAGACAATATTCATGACTCAAAAGAAGAGGCAAAGGGAGTCTGGGTTGTTTCCCAGCCCTTTCCACTAATAACCCTCTACAATCACCATACAGTAAAATTTCTACTTTTGTAAAAGATAAAACAAATAATTAGAAAGAAATATTTATAAAACTTGTACATGTGTTTAATTCTTCAAAAGTTATGTCATTTATTGTTTTCCTTCATTTGGCAAATATTCTATTATAGTCAGTGATGGGATTTATGTTTTTCCAAACTCCAATTCATTAGAAAAGGTATGGGTAATTTTGTTAGATTAGTTGTCACTCTATCAATTTCCATAAATATTGTTTATCATGAAGGTTAAATTTTGGGTATCTTCCTCCATTATACATGTAGGCATCATTTGTACAGCTACATGATTCATTAGTAATCAGCTATTAAAATTCCATGTTTAGGAAGACATTAACAAAATGGAAAACATTTAACGATAGGAATCTGGTGAAAAGTTGCCATTGACAAGTCTGATTGAAGGGAAATGAGCAGATTACAAAAAGAGATAAGAAAAAGAAAAGAGGTCTTAGTGAAACAACTAAACAGGTTAAAAAGAGAAATCATTGCCTATAAACGTCAGAAGTTTATGGAAAAGAGAATGATAGTCTTACGCATGAGATTCAACAAATAATGAGAAGGAAGGAAGGGGAAGAACACTAAGTTAATGGTAGCAACTCCATAATAGTAAGAACTGAGAACACATAGAGCAATTTCTCTAGGCTATGGATTCTTAATATAAAATCTCAAGACATCCTAGACAATAGAATTTAGAACATCTATGAATTTGGATAAGAAAAAAAAGTCTTTATTTTCACTAATTTCTAACTGAAGTTTGAAATTTCTTTCGATGAGGAATTTTAAAAAAAATTATTCCGTGAAGTCTATAGGCTTTATAACTGCCTAACTGCCTTTCAAAAGTTCCCATCACATACACACACACACACACACACACACACACACACACACACACACACACAGAGTCAGAAACAGAGACAGAAACTGAGACAGAGAGACATCACCTTTATGTTACTTCTGACAAGAAGCCTTTCCTAATCTTTCTATATGCCAATGTTTTTTTTTCCTTTTTTCAAATTATCTTATGTTTTCTGGGCAATTATTACAAATGTTCCCCCTATAATATCTGAGCTTCTTAAAGGAAAGAACTTTTCTTTCTAACTTTACAATTCCATAACTTAGCATAGTTCCTTAAGGAAAGAAGAAGGAAGGGGATATCCACTTACTGTATTATACTCTGGGAGGGCCATACCTAATGAAATCATTGACATAAGAAACTCATACTAAAGATTCTCTCTCTACCAATGAAATTACAGACCTAAAGATTTATCTGGAGCAGGGAAAGGTTTAATGACTTGCCTGGGATCACATAGCTAGTATATGTCAGAGATGGGACTTGAACCAGGTGTTCTTTCCCAATTTAAAGGCCAGGTCTTCTATTCATATCATTCTACCTTGTATAAAGTTAGGGCTTAGCTTAATAAATGCCTGTTTGCGTTTAATTAAAAGAATTTTGTAAACCTGTAGCATTATCAAAATAGTAATGACGTTGCTCGTTACATCATTCATACAGCCTGGTATAGTGGTCTTGGGAATGAAGATCTGCAATCTTCCTAGCTTTGGTGTCTCAGGCAAGTCATTTAACCCCACTAACTTTGTTTTCTCACGTATAAAGTGACATATCAGACTTTTTTATTATGTTAGCCTTGTTGAACTTTTCTTTTTTTTTAATTTCTTGGCCATGAAGTATAGTTATCTGAGAGTAGAGAAAAGAGGTAAGGAAGATGATGTAATGCAAAAATAACCTTGGAATATCATTTTTAAAAAGTAAAAAGCATGTTGACTTTTTATACTGGTGGGAGGTGCCATCTAGCACATTCTTTGTGAAGAATATTGGACACTAGTTCAGCCAAAATTTATTTCTTCTAAATTTAAATGGAGCCAGAAAATTTAACTCCCATTCATGATGTCAGTTTGCTAGATGATAATTTTGATTTTCAGACAGTAATAATACAAATGACTGAAAAATAATTGACTAATGATCTCATTAACAAGAAAAATTATGCTCTCTCCACAGCAGAAAAGATATTTTATAGTTACAAAAATCTTTTATTAAATAAGGCTCATGAAAACTACAACATGGATATGCTGAAACTAATATTCTTTTTACACACTCTACACTATTTGTTACTTCATAAAATCTCTAAAGAGTAATTACCATTTCAAGTACACTATCATTTAAGTGTTTTATATATATTACATAGTATATTAGGAATCATACTTCTACACTATAAAGGGCCAGAATCATGTTCATCTTCCTGTAACCTCATCACTTTAAGACTCTCCTTAAAAGAATAGAGGCTACTCATTAATCCCCAAAATGAATTTGTAAACTATACATCCTGTCAAATTAATCAAATATCCTTCCATAAATGAATAGAAT
This sequence comes from Sminthopsis crassicaudata, assembly GCF_048593235.1. Lineage (NCBI taxonomy): Eukaryota > Metazoa > Chordata > Mammalia > Dasyuromorphia > Dasyuridae > Sminthopsis > Sminthopsis crassicaudata. Next base: position 225,228,205 of record NC_133620.1, read on the forward strand.
GAGCATTCAGATATAATCTATTCATACCATAATGGAATAATTGATTCAGTCCAAAGTGACACACCACTCATTCCCATCATTCACTCCCATGCAAACTAAATTTCATGTTATCTGTGTCTCTTCCAACAAAACATCCACACCATCATCCTCAATTCTGCTATGGCTTACCAGTGTGACCCAAGAGAAATCTCTTAACTTCTCAGCACCTCAGTTTATTTGTATATAAAATAAGAGGTTTGGGTTAAAGTTTAACAGATCTCTTAGGTCTAGAAATCCTAATGCACTTGGAGAAGCCAAGGGGCATGTGCAGAGCAATTTTTGTTGCATCTTGCTGCTTATGTGTAACTTATTGGTGGAAGATTTGGGTATTTGGAGATGATGAACTAATATTTTTGGTCCTTCATCCTTTGGTCCTATGATGGCCATGGGTATCTTTATCAAGAGAATTGACCTTTCATACTCATACTCATGTTTGCTCAGGCTCTCTCTCTCTCACCTTACTTCCCCTCCCATTGCTTTCCATGGTCCCCGTTTCTCTTTTTGATCTCTCTTTTAGCTCTCTTACTACATTTTTCATAAGGGATACATTCCCTCATCCTGGAAGCAAGATGGTGATAAACATTTATCAAAGGGTATTTATCCTACTTGGGTGAGCTCCGTCTTAAGTCTTGTGTTTTAAACCTGCCTCTTCTAACTTGCATCTGTTCCCTGAACGTTATTCCCAAATAATGATTCTACTATCAATAAATATAACATTGAACTTCTTGTAAGTTCAAAAGATAAGAAACAATGACAGCTTCACTTAAAGAGTAACTCCTGGCAACTGAAACAGCATTTCTCAAAGAAGGACCACAGAAAGAGGGAAAGCCCAACTCAGAAAAGACAAAAGTGGCTCCTGTTCTAAACAGGCCTTCATTCCTAAATGAGTCTTTGAAACATGGAGTCAGACAAAAATTGAACAAATTCACGAACAATTAAGGCAATTTCAAGAGAATTATTTAGACAGCACAGAGCCCAGGCAGAAGTCAACTGTCAATTCAGCATGCCAATGAAATGGGTTAAAATCCTCTGCTTAGTATTCAAAGCCTTTCATAAGTTAGACCCCTTTTCAAGTCTTTTTACATCTCAATCCCCACTGCATACTCTTTAATCTAATGACACTGGCCTCCTTACTATTCTATGAACAAAATCTAAGAATTTTCTCTGGTTATTTGCCATGTTTAGAATCTTTTCCCTCCTTACTTCTTCCTACTGACATCCCTGGATTCCCATAAGTCCCAACTAAAATCCCATCCTTTATAAGAAACCTTTCCCAATCCCTCTTAGTCCCAGTACCTTCTCTGTTTTATTTCCTATTTTTCCCATATATAGCTCATGTATACTTATTTGTTTGTTGTCTACCCCACTGGACATGAGCTTAAAGGCATTTTGTATCTCTAGTGCTTAGCACAGAATCTAGCAAATAGTAGGCATTCAAATGTTTATTGATGTTTTGATAAGTATCAGTATCCTGGGAAAATATAATAATAGTGTTGACTTGGAATCAGGCAAATATAAGATTGGATCTTACCTAAAACACTTAAGAGTCACATCACTCTGAACAATTCACTTAAGCTCTCTTAGCCTCCGTTTCCTCATCTATAAATTGAGAATAATAATAGCACCTATCTCACAGCTTTGTTATAACATATAGAATAATGTATGTGAAATGCTTTGTAAATATTATGGTACAGTATAAATGCTATGTACAATTATCATTATGCAATTTTTGTTATATGGGATCACTTATTGTAGGGGAAGTGGAAATGATAAAAGGTAATTTAGGCAATGTAAAAACAAAAGATATCAATAAAGTGTATTTTAAAAAACAAAAAGGTATAACTACTGCTTAATTCTTAAGTCATTGCTGATAAATTCTTTTTGGAATCTTGTGTTAGACATGTCTTCTTCGTGAAGGAAGACAGTCTATTAGTCCTTTCATTTTAACTCCTTTGTAAAGCACAAGTGGAGAAAACTTTCTAGAAAATATGAGTCAAGATATCTCTAGTTGTTGTGGGGGAAGAAGAGAGGATATGTGAGGACAAAATTTACTGGTAATTATTTTGAAATGATTCTTGTTAATAGAAAAATTAGTCAGAAGCTTTAATTGTTTTTACCGTAGAAAATACTTTGCTTTACATGGACACTAATAAGACTCTTCTCCTTTCAGGCCTGTTATTTCTTTGACCCTAATTTTTGAAAAAAGATTCCATGAGTTTATTTTACTCAGATTATAGAATTTAATAAAGTTAATCAGTTAAAGTCAGGCTTGAAAGAAGAAATGAATAGCAATGATTTTCTGAAAACTGACTAGAACAAAATAATATGAGTGAACCAAAAAATTTTTTAAATCTACCAAAAGACCTACAGCTATGTCTAGTTCCAGTGTTCTTTCTCTGGGTGTAACTGGTTCTGTTTATTACAGATCAGTTGGAACTGATTTGAATCCTCTCATTGTTGAAGAGAGCCACATCCATCAGAATTAATAACAGAACTTAATAATAACAGAAAAAATCAAGATCACTTATAATAGTTAATACATTGATCTCATAACAAAAAACCTTGTGAAATAAAGCTTTATAAGCTTTTATTCAATGCTGCCTATTAAACTTTGCAGGTACTATCATTCTTTTTTATAGATGCAAAAATTAAGTCCCATGGAGGGTAAATTACATATAATGTCACACAGTTAGTAAATATAAGATAGGATTTGAATTCAGGTACTCTGACTTGAGTCAGGGTTCTTTTTATTAAGTTTGCTGAATTAATCTAAGCTATTAAACTAGAGAAAGTCAGTAACTTCAAAATTACCTTTGAATGAAAGCTTAAAGCTGACAGATATTTCAGTTCATTTGAATTCCTGAGGAGCTATTTCAAAATATGTTTATTTTCATCTTGGTTTTTCCTTTATTTTTAGCTAGCAACAAGCATGATTGCATATTAGCTTTCAGCAGCTTTGGCAACCACAATTAGTCACACCAGAAACACCAGGCAAAGGACTAAGTAATATTCTGAAGGAAATAGTGAGTCAACACTGTTGGGGAAGATTAGAGACTGTCAAAGTGAATGTACCATTCTGTCCCAACTAATGATGGGTTAATTGGATGACCAAAATACATAAAATATGTTGCATTTTTCTTTTTAAAGAAGAAACTCAATGTGTGTATCTAAGCTTCCAGATCCAACACTGAGATATTAATAACTTTAAATCTTCCATCAAGACACTTACCCATCATATGCAAAGCACTGTCCTCGACCTGGAGTATTCAAAAATAAATATGGCACAGCTTCTTTTTTTCCTTCTTCTTAAAGAATTATTGTCTAATTTGGGTTTGTGTTGATAATAAGGAACAGGGGATAAGGGACAAATAAATATAAAGGAATTTCTGTAAATTCATTGATATGTGTGTTCCCTTCAGTGATGTATATATCAGAACTGATCACTTTATGTCCTCTTGTCCATGTCCTCTCAATAGTTTACTTCAGGTTCAACAAACATGATGCTAAGTTATTTGAGTTTTAACATCCTGAGAAAACCAATTAGGTTTTCCATAGGTTTTCTCTCATTCTTGAAACATGACCATATGACTTTTTAAATTATACATTTTATGCACCCTTTATGTTGCTTTTCCTTTGTGATTCCTTGTTTTAAAGGTTGCAAATTCCCTTTGGATGATCCTTGACTTCAATTTTCTGGATACAATTGTTACATGATTTTCAGATAAATAACAACATGAGAAGAATATAAGTATTGAAAGGATGACTTCATTTTAGAGAGAATCTTAGAGACATTAAAAAAGACTTTGAGAAATTGCCAACAATTTCCCAAAAGCAATCCTCATTGGTGATCCTTTTTATTGGTGATCCCCATTTGTTGCATATGGGTATCTTTTCTCCTCTACTTGCCCCCAATTTTCAGTATATGAATTGGCTATCCCCCACTATGATGTGAGCCATATAAAGACAAAGGCTATTGGACTTGGTATATAGCTTCATCTTAGCACACATACTGAAATGGTTTGCCATTTCCTTCTCCAGCTTATTTTACAAATGAAGAAACTGAGGCTGTGTGAGGGTCACACAGCTACTAAGTGCTTGAGATTAGATTTGAACTCATGAAGATGAGTCTTCCTGACTGTGGACCTTCCAACACTCTATCTACTGCACTACCTAGCTGCTGAGAAAGAGAAACACAGATAGAGACAGAGAAAAAGAATTAATATGCTAGGTAGATGGTTAATTTGTATAAAAAGTATTATCTGTCTGTTTTACTAGATTGGTAGAATACATACCTTGGTTGTAGGTCAAATTGGTTCATGGGGGGGGTGAAATTGGTTCACTCATAGTTCAGTAAAATATTATTTTGTATTACGTGATGATCAATTCTGATGGACGTGGCTCTCTTTAACAATGAGAGGATCCAAATCATTTCCAATTGATCTGTAATGAACAGAACCAGCTACACCTAGAGAAAGAACACTGGGAAATGAGAAAATGGACCATAACATAATATTTCTACTCTTTCTGTTACTGTTTGCTTGCATTTTTGTTTTTTCTTCTCAGGTTATTTTTACTTTCTTTCTAAATCCAATCTTTCCTGTGCAACAAGATAACTGTATAAGTATGTAGACATATATTGTATTGAACATATACTTTAACATATTTAACATGTATGGGACTATCTGCCATCTAGGGAAGGGGGTGGGGAGAAGGAGGGGAAAAGTTGGAACAGAAGGTTTTGCAAGAGTCAGGGTTGAAAAATTACCCATGCATATGTTTTGTATATAAAAAGTTATAATAAAAAATAAATTAAAAAAATTATTTTGGTTCTGATTAATTTTCAAAAAATGAGCACTGTTCATCTTGAGTAAAAAAAATGAATAGACTCAAGTAAAAAAAACAGGGTCAGAAAGAGAGAGATAGCTCTGAAAAGAGATACACAAATCCAAGCAAAACATCCTCAGGAATTTACATTCTAATAGAGAAAGACAATAAAAAAAGGATCCTAGAAACTTGGAGGTGAGGGAAAAGATCTTTATGGGGGACAAGGTTATTAGAAAGAAGCTAGAGAAGTTCTCAGAGGAAAGATTAGAGTCAGGAGTGAAATGAATGAGGTCTAAAAGCATTTTATGACAAGCCAGGGACTCACCATCCATAAGAGAAAACCACAAGGCAAAGGTATCTTGAGTGTGAAAAGGCTGCTGGTAGGGGACACAGAGGTTCACAGGTAGATAAATAGAATAGAGAATAAAGTGAGCATCTTAGTGAATCATGTTCCCCTAATTCAAACTCATTGAAGTTTTATACTTTCATTTCTTTCATTGTTATCTTTCCTTTTTAAAATGCAAGCTCTTTGAAGGCAGGGACTGACTGTGCCTGGCACATAAAAAGTGCTTAATAAATGTTGGTTGACTGATTAATTTATTATAAGCATCCCAGTTTCTGTAATTAAGAGCTTTATCTTGTAGTCTATCTTCTTTCAATAGATATACCAGATCTCTTTAGCTGCCTTTTTCTGAACCTTTTTCAATTTCATCATCTTTACATAGACAATGACCTCATTCATGTAAGGAAACATTTATGAAGCATGATCCCTGTCCACAAAAACTTGTAATCTAAATGAAGGGTGTCAAAGAGATAGCATACAGTACAGGAGAAAGAAACTGGTTCTGGAATCAGAGAACTTACCTTCTGATACTGTGTGATCTGAGACAAGGCACTTAAGCTCTCTGGGACTAAATTTTCTCCTTCACCTATAAAATGAGAAAGTAGAATTAGATGGCATCTGTGTTCCCTTTCAGCTCTTGATTTCTAAGATTTTATGTATACAATAACATAAGGATAATAGGATGGAGCCAAGCAGCTCTCCCAGTTTCCCTAGAAAACCACATGAAACCAAACCTCTGAACAGAGTCTGATGGATTGAAACCTCTCTCCAGCTCAAGACAGACAGAAAAAAATTCAAGAAAGGTCAGCCTCACTGGGGTGTAAAGGATGTTCAGACCAAGTCAGATAAACTCTGGGAAAGTAGGTGAGAGAATCTTAATCACAGTAAATCAGCAACTGAGACCCTCAGTCCTGGCTCAGTAGAGAAGCAAATTAGGGAGACAGCTTACAAGTCACAGTTCAGAAGGCAAACTTTGGGAAATCAGGCTGTTTCCTGAACAGAGCAGGCAAAGCTACCCTTGAAAACATAAAGGATCCCTGTGTTCAAAAGCCAAGGCTCAGAGCTGCACATGAAGCTTGAGACAGCACCCCTTCTACCCCAGGAGCAGAGCTTAACCATAAAAGTAAAAAAACAGGAAATGCCCAAAGAAAAGGAAAGAAAATGAACAAGAAACAGAAAAGAATCTTGACCATAAAAAGCTATGGTGCAGGGAAGACCAAAGCACAAATTCAGACATTAAATAATTAAATAATTGAAATGAAATGATTGAATGAAATAATTAGGTAAATGAATAAAGAATTGAATCTAATTCTAAAGAATGAGTGGGTCAAATAAAAAATCATAGAAACAATTCATAATTTCTTCCAAGAAGATGACAATAATGAGACAATACACCAAACCTATGGGATGCAGTCAAAGCAGTTCTTACAGGAAATTTTATATCTCTAAATAGCTACATAAATGAAATAGAGAAAGAGGAGATCAATGAATTAGACATTCAACTAAAAAAGCTAGGAAAAGAACAAATTAAAACCACCCAATTAAATGCCAAATTAGAAAGGTTGAAATTCAAAGGACAGATTAATAAAATAGAAACTGAGAAAGCTATTGAACTAATAATTTGGAAAAATAGATAAAGAAAAAGTACTGCCTAATTCCTTCTATGACACTGATACCTAAACCAGGAAAGGGCCAAAACAGAAAATTTCAGACCAATCCCTAATATTCATTGATGAAAAAAATTTAAATAAAATATTAACAAAGAGATTACAGCAATTTATCAGCTGGATAATACACTGTGTCCAAGTAGGATTCATACTAGAAATGCAGGGTTGGTTCAATATCAGGAATCAAAACCATTTGGTACTGGCTAAGAAACAAAGTGGTGGATCAATGGGATAGATTAGATATACATAACACAATAATCAAGACCTCTAGCAATCTAATATTTGATAAATCACCAAACTCTAGCTTCTGGAATAATAACTCACTATTTGACAAAAATTGCTGGAAAAACTGAAAAATAATACGTTAGGAACTCTGCATAAACCTAAATCTCACACCCCAAATCAAAATAAGGTCAAAATGGCTACATGACTTGGGCATAAAGGATGATGCCATAAACAAATTAGGAAAGCAAGGGATAATTTACCTATCAGACCTTTGAAGAAGGGAGGAATTTATAACCAATGAAGAACTAGAGTACATTTTAAAAAACAAAATGCGTAACTTTGATTACATTAGCTTAAAAAGGGTTTGCACAAACCAAAAAAAAAAAAAAAAAAAAAAAAACAGAAGCAAGATTAAAAGAAAAGTACAAAGTTGGGGGAAAATTTTACAGCCAGTATTTCTTATAAAGGCCTCATTTCTAAAATATATAAAGAATTGTGTCAAATTTATAAGAATACAAGTCATTCCTTAATTGATAAATGGTCAAATGATATGAACGGACAATTTTCAAATGACAAAAATTAAAGCCATTTATAGTTATAAGAAAAAAATGCTCTAAATCACTATTGATTAGAGAAATGCAAATTAAAACAAGTATGAGGTACCATTTCACACCTCTCAGATTGACTAAGATGACATCAAAAGATAATGATAAATGTTGGAGGGGATTTGGAAAAATTGGGACACTAATGCATTGTTGATGTAATTGTGAAATGATCTATCCATTCTGGAGAGTAATCTGGAACTAAGCCCAAAGGGCTATAAAACTGTGCATACCCTTTGACTCAGCAGTGATATTATTGCATCTATATCTCAAAAAAATCATAAAGGAGGGAAAAGGACCACATGTACAAAAATGTTTGTAGCAGCAATTTGTGTGGTAGCAAAGAACTGGAAAAGGAATGGATGCCCACCAATTGGGGAATGCTGGAGAAGTTGTGGTACATGAAGCTAATGGATTATTATTATTCTATTTTTTTATGACAAACAAACTGATTATAGAAAGACCTGAAAAGATTTACATGAACTGATGCTGAACGAAACAGGCAGAACCAGGAATATATTATACAAAATAACAGCAAGAATGTGTGATGATCAATGATGAAAGATTTGGTTCTTCTCAGTAGTTCAGTGATCCAAAGCAATCCCAATATATTTTGCACAGAAAATGTCATTTATATCCAGAAAAAGAACTAAGGAAATTGAATGTAAATCAACGCATACTATGTTCACTTCTTTTTTCTGTTTTTTATTATTTCTCCCATGGTTTTTCCCTTTTGCTCTGATTTTTCTCTCCCAACATGATTCATAAAGCAAAGTATTAAAAATAAATAAACTTACTACAATAAAAAAGATAATAGAAGGTAGAATGAGATAAGTATATGAAAGAGAATCAAAGCTGCTTAAGGATAGGCATTATTTTGAGGTTGCTTTATTCCCATTTTTGTTTATGTATTCTGAATGCCTAGCTAGTGTTTTGTACATAGCAGAAACTTTATAAATATTAATTGATTATAAGAATTCAAGCCATTCTCCAATTGATAGTCAAAGGTTATGAACAGACAATTTTCAGATGAAGAAATTGAAACTATTTCTAGTCTTTTGAAAAGGTGTTCCAAATCACTATTGATCAGAGAAATGCAAATTAAGACAACTCTGAGATACCACTACACACCTGTCATCTTGGCTGAGATGACAGGAAAAAATAATGATGAATGTTGGAGGGGATGTGGAATACATTATTGGTGATATGGATCCAAAATGGATCCAACTATTCTAGAAAGCAATTTTGGAACTATGCTCAAAAAGTTATCAAACTGTGCATATCCTTTGACCCAGCAGTGTTTCCATGGGGACTATATCCCAAAGAGATCTTAAAGGAGGGAAAGGGACCTACATGTGCAAAAATGTTTGTGGCAGCCTTTTTGTAGTGGCTAGAAACTGGAAAATGAATGGATGTCCATCAATTGGAGAATGGCTGAATAAATTATGGTATATGAATGTTATGGAATATTATTGTTTTGTAAGAAACGACCAGCAGGATGATTTCAGAAAGGCCTGAAGAGACTGACATGAACTGATGCTGAGTGAAATGAGCAGAACCAGGAGATCATTATACATGGCAACAACAATACTATATGATGATCAATTCTGATAGACATAACTCTCTTCAACAATGAGAGTTCCAATGGTTCAGTGATGAAGAGAGCCATCTATACCCAGAGAGAGAGGACTGTGAGAACTGAGTATGGACCACAACACAGCATTTTCACTTTTTCTGTTGATGTTTTTGTTTTCTTTCTCAGGTGTTTTTTTCCTTCTTGATCTAATTTTTCTTGTGCAGCAAGATAACTATATAAATATGTATACATATATTGGATTTAACATATATTTTAACATATTTAACATGTATTGAACTACATGCCATTTAGGGAAGGGGGTGAAGGGAAAAGAGGGAAAGTTTTGAAATAGAAAGTTTTGCAAGGATCAAATGTTGAAAAATTATCCATGCATATGTTTTGTAAATAAAAAGCTTTAATTAAAAAAAAGAAAAGAATAATGATAATAATTTTAATTGAATTTAAAATAGATACATATTAGAGATATAAAAGCATTATGAACTTATAGTTATAGGCCATTCCAAGATTCAGAAAGACCTGGATTCAGTCCTATCTCCCACATTTACAATGATTGTATAATGATCAATGTACAATGATACAATGATCAAGGGCAAGTCACTCAATCTCCCAGAGTCCTAAGCAACTATCTAAGACTGTAAGTCATAGATGAGTGACCAATCAGAATCTATGGAGGGATTTTTCATCCTGGGAATTTATTATCCTATTGAACTAGCAGATCCTGGGCATTTATTATCCTATTGAAATAGTAGATCTGAAATAGCAGAATAAAAAGGAAAAAAGGAAAAGGAAAAAGGAATGAATGAATGACCAAATGAAGGAATGAAGAAAGCAAGGACAAAAAAGCTGAAGGCACAAAAGAATCACTTAAGAATGCACATAACATTTAGAGTAAAGACATATATTATCATGGTTTTATAAAAGAATAGAGCAATTGTGATTTATGGGACAGATTCTTGTTTAAAGACTTTAGGTTCCCTCAAAAGGACCTAAGAATTCTATAAAAGCAGATTCCAGAAGGGTGATATGACACAAATAGCTCTAACCAAACAAATCTACCCATTTGCAAGGTGGAACCAAGTTAAAATCAAGAAAAAAACTTAGAAAAATGAAGAAATACTCTCCAAAGAGAGGAAACAGAAAGAACACATTTGAGTTCTGAAGTATACACTTAAGAGCATGATTAATAATTAAAGACACACAAGAATTTGTGTGTAGCTACACAATCCAGCAGTCTCTGGAGTTAAGACCAAAGGTATCCTATTTGACCTTACCAAAGGAGTTTCTTATTCATTCGTATTTAGAGATATGTGGGACCTTAACTCATCTAATACTTAATAGTATCTAATCACTTGACTACTAGTATAGCATTTATTTTCCATAGCTGTAACTTTTTTCATGAGTTACTTGATCTTTCTGGAGCAAAGTATGAATTTAGGGACTTTTTGCTAATTTAGAATACTCAATTTTTCTAATATCCACTAAATATGCATACATTTGAGAGAATTTTTTGCTATAAAATTAAGGGGCTCTATTTTTATCATTATCATGAAGAAAAATGTCATTTTCTTATTTTAACTCAAACAGACTTCAAAGAACCCAGGCATGAGAAAGATTAATGTAGTCTGCCAAAAGAGAGACTTGTCTGTGTTCTATTCCCATATTGTCATATATTTTTCCCAGAATCTTCTGCTTTAATGATCATTTTTAAAAAACAAACTTAATTATTCTTGCAGCAACTTGAAAAATTCTACATAATTCTTCATTCATATTTTTTAAAATTTTATTTTTAACATTCTTTTCTTTTTCAAACTTTGAGTTCTAGATTCTCTCCCTCCTTCTCATATTTCCCCCATTCATTAGGAATCAATCTATATGATATGAATTACTCATGTGAAATCATGAAAAGCTTATTTCCATATGAGCCACATTATGGAAGACAGGAAAGCAGGGAGGCAAGAAAGGAAGGAAGAAAGAAAGAAAAGAAGGAAGGAAGGAAGGAAGGAAGGAAGGAAAGGTAGAAAAGAAACAAATGAACAAATCAAGGAAAAAGGAAGGAGGAAAGGAAGAAAAGAAGGAAGGAGAGGGGGAAAAGAAGAAAGGAAAAAGAAACAAAGAAAGAGAAGGGAAGAAAGAAAGAAGGAAAAAAGGAAGAAGAGAAGGAAGGAAATAGAAAAGAAACAAAGAAAGAAAGAGGATGGAAGAAAGAAGAAAGAGAGAAGGGAAAAAGAAAGGAAGGGAAGAAGGAAAGAAAGAAAGAAGGAAAGAATGGAGGGAGGGAGGAAGGAAAAAAGAAAGGAAGGGAGGGAGAAAGGGATTGGAAGGATGAAGGGAGGAAAGAAGGGAAGAATGGAGGAAAAAACAAAATAATGATGCTTCAATTTGTTCTCAAGGTCCATCATTTCTCTCTCTGGAAGTGTATAGCATTTTTTTGATCATGACTCCAAGATAATTATCTTGAATCATATTGCTCAGAGTAGCCAAATCTGTCATAGTTGATCATTGTAGCATTGCTCTTACTGTACACAATGATGTCCCAGATCTCATCATTTCACTTTGAATCAGGTCTTACAAGTCTTGCCGTACTTTTTCTTTGTCATTTCTTATAGCAAAATAGTACTTCATCACACTCATATGCCACAATTTGTTCAACCATTCCCCAGATGATATGCATCCCCTCAATTTCCAATTCTTTGCCACCACAAAAAAGCTTTTAAAGCTGTTATAAACATTTTTATACATAAAGATTATTTTTTGTTTTTCCTTACTCATATTTCTTAATACAAGTAATTGTGATGCATGTAATGTGTCCCAATATTTGTTAACTAATATTTATGGATTTGCATTTCATGCTGACATCAACTAAATTACATTGGGAAAGTATTCAATAAAAATTTATGGCATCACGTTCATTCAAAATTCTATCAACCATATTTTTAAAAAGCTTCTGGTGTAATGTTGCCATCAATTCATTTGCAAAATCAAAAATCTTTTTTAACATCAGTTTCAATAATATGACCTAAATATACAAGCAGATGAGCACTTTAAATACATCTGTTGTTTCATTCATTTGCCATGCAAAATAATAAAATTTTGGTTTCTTAATTGAAAGCAAATATCTTCAGAAATAGAAGCAATTCTCCTTTCCACTATATTATTTACAACTGTAACACACGCAAAGCAGCATATGATTCATCATGCATCACTTCAAACACATCAAGAGCTTCAGGCAGCATTATTTAACCCATTAAAAGAAACTTTTTATACATAGCAGTCCTGTAAATTATGCAAGTCATCTCTTTGATGTCACAGGTATGATTTTTGAAAGTTGGCTTTTGTTTATTACAAGCATATAATTTTACTTGATACATATTCTATGTATATTCCTTCAAAATGTCATTTCAACTTATTGGATAATAGCTAACTGATGCTGAGATATCTATGCAAAGCAAATATAGTAGACTTTTCTATTAAAAACAATATTGTGAATCTCAATAATAAATACAATAACGACTCTTTTATTGTTTCTGTATTTCTATTACTTAAGCTATCTCTTCGCCCTTTGCTTAACTTGGTTCTAGTGTTAAACTGGCTTTTCTTTTGAAACCAATCATGCTTTTATATATCCCAAGAAAAATGTAATTTCTCTTTCAAAAAAAAATTAAACAGGTAAATTTTATTGCTGAATATTTCAAATGACTATCCTTAATTTTTCTCAGATGGTTTCAATTTTTTAAGGTTTCTGGGTTTTTTTTTTTTTTTGAAAAATCAACAATCAAGTTGTGTTGTACTTATCCAGATAAATAATAATGAGAAAAAAACAGATATTGTGTTATTTTTGAATTCTATAGAAAGATAATTTTGAGTTTATATACTTCATATTTAATTACAATAAGCATTATGATGATTCATGTAACCTCTAAAATGAATCTACATCAATCAACGGTGAAGAAAGCAGATTATGAATGCATTTAGATTCGTCCCATCCCCACTCGAATTTTACCTTATTTGCACATACTACATTATCTACTGCACTGCATTCAATGTCACTTGGAACAAATTCTTCATACCATTCTTTTATTGAGTTTTATTTGAACTTCTATTTTCATTTTTTAAGTGGATATGTTTGTGGAAGATTTGTACATAAAAATATTTGATAATTTTATATATTGCTTAATTTCCCTGCCCCCCTACAGCATAGCCAGTGGTTTAATGGCTTATATATGCTTTAATAAGCCAGTTGTTAATTTTTCAGCATAAGCATTTGCATATAAGAAATCACAAATGCTACAATTCAGGACTTGAGTTCAAATCTGGTCTCAGACACTTAACACTTCCTAGCTGTGTGACCCTAGGCAAGTCACTTAACCCTAGCCTCAGGAAAAAAAAATCACAAATGCTACAATTCAGGACTTGATTTGTTGTTTTATTGATTTATTGACTGAAGGAAGTGATGGAGAAACTGTTAATAAATTAAAATGTATACATATATACATATGTATATTTTTCCTAGAGACTCTGTTGTTAAACTTACATGTACCAATACATATATATAAATAGTTCATGGTTTAAAAAAAAAGTGATTCAATATCTTATCATATGCATCTCTACTACTCCAATACCACCACTGAGTAATCTTTTTAAAGTGCCTAGGAAAAGATGTAATATTACTTTCAGGAACTTAGGTATGGTAAGAGTACTTTTTCACGGTTTCTATTTTTTCTCTATTTCTCTCCTTTATCTCAAGATACTCTTATAATATAGACTACTTCCCAAAAAGTAACTTTTTATGGCTAACTTGGGCCTTCCTCAAAGTGGTTCCCTAAAAGCTATACTCTTTCAATTAATGTGTTTTAAAACTATTGCTTAATGAACCCACATTTTTACTAGCCCAAACCACAGACATTAATTCAAATAATAAGTAAAAGAACAAGGAAGAAAAAAAATGCCCCCATACAATTGTTTCACTGATTCCCATGCTACCAATGAGAAATAATGCTTATAACCTGGACAGCTCATTCTCCTAATGTTTTGTTGTACTTCAAACATGACTTTACCTCTAAAGTTTCTGTTTATCGCTTTGTATTTCTGACAATGTCATCTTTTGGACTATTTTCTTGAGTTTCCACCTGCTGTTTCTCCATGAATTTGCTTCTTCTACACATGTAAGTACTTACAGATTTTACTGCCCATTGCCTCAGTGCTAGTTCTGATTTTTTATTAATCAGACCCACAACTACTCTCTGCCTGATGGCTCTTTTTTTGTCCTTTTAACTTTTTCCTCAGCAAAAACTAAAAGGGTTTTATATATATATATATATATATATATATATATATATATATATATATATATATATATATATATATATATATATATATATATATATATATATATATATATATATATATATATATATATATATATATATATATATATATATATATATATATACACACACATACACACACACACACAAGGGATCTCAGAAGTTATCTGATATAACAGATGAGAAAACTGAGCCACACAAAGGTACAGTTGTCTAAAGTTACATACTTAGTAAGTAGCAAATATAGGATTCAAACTCTACCTCCAACCTAAAACTTCAAGTTTGACACTCTTTCCGCTGCATCATACTGTCTCCTAAGCATGACTGAAGTTCTGCTTCAAGTGAGGACATTTTTTTCCTATTTCCTTCACTATCATCAGAGTCTTGAATATTTCCTTGGAGCTTCATTAAACCATGCTAGAAAGGCAGCATGGTTACCCGTTCCTGTATTCATGAAGGTATAATAGCTACCCCCTTATACTCTGTACTTTCCTTAAATACAAACTGCACATTTCAAAATAATTAAAAATATTTGATATGTGCAATGTCAAATTATGAAAAGGGATTTAACATCACATTGAATGGTAGTTTCAAAGAATGATTTATAATGTCCCTCAGATCCATAGTAGAATTCTGATTTTTCTTTTGTAAATGCATTAGGCATTTCTTGCCTGCCTTGAAATTCCCCTGACATCTTTCAATTAATAAAAAAAGAATTTACTAAAGAAGTATATCTAGCATTGTGTTTGGCATAATAAATAATGTAATCTGAAAGACCAGATCCTTCATACCCATAATAGGGTGATGCATGTAAGACAATTATAATGAATGACAAATATCAATGAATATAGCCTCTGATTCTAAAGGAATTTTACCAATTCCATTCCCATCAGACCATTGGGTGATACATTTATTTGTTTATTTATTTTATCATTTGTCAGAGACCCCTAAAACCTATAAGTCACCCAATTATTAGACTATTGCAGTCTAGCTATATTTGGAGAACAATCCCATTCCTTGAAATCCTAAAATCTGATTAGAACATATCAAATAAAAGAAATTTGAGCTATGTTTTCTACCTTCCATCACTTAATCATTTTTGGGAAATGATTCGGAAATGTGAAAAAATAATGAAAAATATGAAAAAGGTAAGATTGTATATCAGAGTATTAAAGGATATTTCTCTGAGAAAATAAAGATCTTCAGCTTCTATGTATGTGTGCCTCTAAGGAATGTAGGAAATAAGTGAACAATGTCTCTTCCCAATGGAGGAGAAACAATCAATCATGAAAAACAACCCATTATGAGAATTGATTTCTAATTAATTAGTTTTCAGTTTTCCAGCTTTATAGAGCAATAAATCTGAGCTGCTTCATATCTGTTTGCCTCATTTTTGCGAATAAGGAGTTGTCAAATGAAACCGAGATGCATGTGTAAGTTTTGCTCTGGTTCAAACATGACCAGTTCAAAAATCCTAGGTTATCTCTTGGGTCAAAATTAATTGATTACTGTTGCTGGCTACTGGGAGAACTGGATTGGTACTTTGGGTCATATTGCTTTCCACTTTTTTCCCCATCTATACATGTTTGAGTAACCCTTTTCAAGAGCTGAGTCTAATGCAGCCATTAAAAAGTAGAGTATAACTTATGTGAGAGGATAGAAAACATTAGTTGCATCCATATTCAAAGAATGCCCATAGAACTGCCTTCCAGACTGCTCCAAATCACTATAACTAATAATCAATTGACAATTCAACTTCTTATTGGCTATTATTGTCTTATAAAAATTATTGAGTTTACATATATAACATAAGGCTTAAATTTGAAAGAGATGTATAAAAGCCATTCTACAATTCTTCCCACAAATGATGGTATTTTGCAGTTAAAAAAAATATATACACATGTACTTTCCGTTCCAATCAAACTGATCTTCTTGAAGCTCCTCACATAGAGCATTCCATGTTTCCCATTCCTTTTCACTGGCTGTTCTTTGTGCCTGGAATGAACTTACTCACCTCAGCTCTTTAGAATATTAGAATATTTAGAATTTAGAAGTGTTTCTTCCTTTTCCTCCCATTTTTGTTAAGTCATTTCAATTGTGTCCAATCCTTCATGACCCCCATTTGGAGTTTTCCTGGCAAAGAAAATTACAGTTCATGTATTTTGTATAAATATATTTATGTTTATATATGCAAATACATAAGCATAGATATTAGATCTGTGATTTCATTTGAATGAGGAACTCCTGGGGGGGGAAAATTCCATTTATAATTTCCTAACCGTTTCTTCTCTGAACCTTAGAAAATTGCCAACGATGGTTTGTTCAAAAATCACACTGCCAATATGTGTCAGAGGCCCAGGTCTTTCTGGCTTCAAATATGCATCTCTGTCCACTACATGATGCTGTCTACATATAGTTATATACATATATATACATATATATGTTGTTATATATGTATATATGTACACATACATATTGTATTTATGATTATATAATTAGAGGGCTGACCTATTTTTAGAGCCTGCATATTTTACCTGTCTGGTTTTAGTACAACATATGGAAGCTTGGGAAATCTTCCTCTGGTCACAATTGATTGAAAGGTCAGTGCTCAGGGGCGACAGAGAGTTTTCTAAGTGGTTTTAGAATCAGAAAGACTTAATAGCCAAGCCAGCATTAAGTTTGTGTATGAAAGGATGGATACATC